>NC_057804.1:227651529-227948583 GCF_018294505.1 Triticum aestivum | reverse complement strand
TCGGTGGGGAGGAAGGAGGGGGTCGAGGCGGAGCTCGGGGATGCATAGTGGGAGCAAGGGGGTGGCTGTGGCCCCGGTAAACGGCGTCGGCGGCGATGGGCTTCGCTCGGGCGCGTGAGGGAGAGAGAGCAGAGGAGAGGGGGGGAGCAAGGGAGAGCTACGGGAGAGTGAGAGAGGTCGTGGGGAATGAGGGGGGGGAGTGCGTGGCTCCCTTGGGTGCCTCCAGCGGCGAGCAGGTAAGCAGGAGGTGGCCGGAGCTCTTCGGGCGCGCGCCACGCCTCGCCTCTGCCTACTGGGCCAACACAGGTGAGCGACGGGTAGTTCCTTCTCTCTTTTTTTTTATTTACTGTTTTCTATTTTTGTTCTGTTTTCTTTTATTTAATCTGTTTTGCCACTGTTTTGAATTTAAAAATAATTCAAACAATGCCAAAACTCCTCTGAATATTTTATACTGCTAGATGGACTTTTCCAAAAGCTTATAAAATATTTCAGGGGTATTTAAATTATATTCTAATTATATGAATATAATTCAAATTCAAATAGCTAATGAATTAAATCCAAAGTCCCAAAAATAATTCTTTAAAAATGTTCAATATTTTGGTTGGGACCAGAACCCTTACCAAAAATTATCAAACATTTAAGAAGAGCCTTTTGGAGCAATGAATAAGATTTCTAGGGTTTTTGCCCCTCTTTTATTTAGGGTTTTGAGGCTTCCAATATTCCTCAATTCAAGTTTTCAAAAATATAGACATGATGCACACATGAAGCTAACCTAGAGCAATGCCTGAAGCTAGGGATATGACAAGCTAATTGCTCCCACTTTCAATATGTATCCAGACTGAGACTTAGAGTCATCTGGACTGGTGTAAAAGATTGCATCGATTTAACTCTTTACGACGAACTCTTTTATCACCTCCATAATCGAGAAACATTTACTTAGTCCTTTCTAAGGATATTCTTGACCGATGTCCAGTGATCTACTCCTAGATCAAAATTGTACTCCTTGCCAAATTCAGAGCCAGGTATACAATAGGTCCGATACATAGCATAGCATACTTTATAGAACCTATGACTATGGCATAGGGAATGACTTTTATTCTCTTTCTATTTTCTGCCGTGGTCGGGCTTTGAGTCTTACTCAACTTCACACCTTGCAACACAGGCAAGAACTCCTTCTTTGACTGTTCCATTTTGAACTACTTCAGAATTTATCAAGGTATGTACTCATTGAAAAATCTTATCAAGCGTCTTGATCTATCTCTATAGATCTTGATGCTCAATGTGTAAGCAGCTTCACCGAAGTCTTTCTTCGAAAAACTCTTTTTCAAGTATCCTTTTATGCTATCCAGAATTTCTATATCATTTCCAATCAACAATATGTCATCTATATATAGTTTTTAGAAATTCTACAGAGCTCCCACTCACTTTCTTGTAAATACAGGCTTCTCCAAAAGTCTGTATAAAACCATATGCTTTGATCAACTCATCAAAGCGTATATTCCAACTCTAAGATGCTTGCACTAGTCCATAGATGGATCGCTGGAGCTTGTACATTTTGTTAGCACCTTTAGCATTGACAAAACCTTCTGGTTGCATCATATACAACTCTTCTTTAATAAATCCATTAAGGAATGCAGTTTTGACATCTTATTTGCCAGATTTCATAAAATATGGCAATTGCTAACATGATTCGGACAAAGTTAAGCATCGATACAAGTGAGAAAATCTCATCGTATTCAATACCTTGGACTTGTCAAAAAACCTTTTGCGACAAGTCGAGCTTTGTAGATAGTAACACTACTATCAGCATCTATCTTCCTCTTGAAGATCCATTTATTTTCTATGGCTTGCCGATCATCGGGCAAGTGCACCAAAGTACACACTTTGTTCTTATATATGGATCCCATCTCAGATTTCATGGCCTCAAGCCATTTCACGGAATCTGGGCTCATCATCGCTTCCTCATAGTTCATAGGTTCATCATGGTCTGATAACATGACTTCCAGAATAGGATTACAGTACTACTCTGGTGCGGATCTTACTCTAGTTGACCTATGAGGTTCTGTAATAACATGATCTTAAGTTTCATGATCATCATCATTAGGTTCCTCACTGATTGGTGTAGGAATCACTGAAACTGATTTCTGTGATGAACTACTTTCCAATAAAGGAGCAGGTACAGTTACCTCATCAAGTTCTACTTTCCTCCCACTCACTTCTTTCAAGAGAAACTCCTTCTCTAGAAAGGATCCATCTTACCAACGAATATCTTGCCTTTCAGATCTGTGATAGAAGGTGTACCCAATAGTTTCCTTTGGGTATTCTATGAAGACACACTTCTCCGATTTGGGTTTGAGCTTATCAGGTTGAAATTTTTTCACATAAGCATCATAGCCCCAAACTTTAAGAAACAACAACTTTGGTTTCTTGCCAAACCATAGTTCATAAGGCGTCGTCTCAACAATTTTGATGGTGCCCTATTTAAAATGAATGCAGCTATCTCTAATGCATAACCCCAAAATGATAGTGGTAAACCGGTAAGATACATCATAGATCGCACCATATCCAATAAAGTGCGGTTACAACGTTCGGACACACCATAATGCTGTGGTGTTCCAGGTGGCGTGTGCTGTGAAACTATTCCACATTTGTTTTTAAATGAAGGCCAAACTCGTAACTCAAATATTCTCCTCTACGATCAGATTGTATAAACTTTATTTTCTTGTTACGATGATTCTCCACTTCACTCTGAAATTCTTTGAACTTTTCAAATGTTTCAGACTTGTGCTTCATTAAGTAGATATACTCATATCTGCTCAAATCATTTGTGAAGGTCAGAAAATAACGATACTCGCCACAAGCATCAACACTCATTCGACCACATATATCGGTATGTATTATTTCCAACATGTCAGTAGCTCGTTCCATTGTTCCGAAGAACGGAGTTTTAGTCATCTTGCCCAAAAGGCACGGTTCGCAAGCATCAAATGATTCATAACCAAGTGATTCTGAAAATCCATCTTTATGGAGTTTCTTCATGCGCCTTACACCGATATGACCCAAACGACAGTGCCACAGATAAGTTGCACTAACATTATTAACTTTGCATCTTTTGGCATCAATATTATGAATATATGTATCACTATGATCGAGATCCAACAAACTATTTTCATTAGGTGTATGACCATTGAAGGTTTTATTCATGTAAACAGAACAACAATTATTCTCTGACTTCAGATGAATAACCGTATTGCAATAAACATGATCAAATCATATTCATGCTCGACGCAAACGCCAAATAACATTAATTTAGGTTTAACACTAATCCTGAAAGTATAGGGAGTGTGCGATGATGATCATATCAGTCTTGGAACTACTTCCAACACTCATCGTCACTTTACCCTCAACCAGTCTCTGTTTATTCTGTAACTCCTGTTTTGAGTTACGAATCTTAGCAACCGAACAAGTATCAAATACCCAGGGCTACTATAAACACTAGTAAGGTACACATGTATATAAAATATACCCTTGTTCACTTTGCCATCCTTCTTATCCACCAAATATTCAGGGTATTTCCGCCTCCATTGACCATTTTCTTTGCAGTAGAAGCACTCAGTTTTAGGCTTTGGTCCAATTTTGGGTTTCCTCGCGGGAGTGACAACTTGCTTGCCATTCTACTTGAAGTTTCCCTTTCTTTCCCTTTGCCCTTTTCTTGAAACTAGTGGTCTTGTCAATCATCAACACTTGAAGCTCTTTCTTGATTTCTACCTTCGCCGATTTCAACATCATGAAGAGCTCGGGAATCGTTTTCGTCATCCCTTGCATACTACGTTCATCATGAAGTTCTAGTAACTTGGTGATGGTGACTAGAGAACTTTGTCAATCACTTTATTATCTAGAAGATTAACTCCTACTTGATTCAAGCGATTGTAGTACCCAGACAATCTGAGCACATGCTCACTAGTTGAGCAATTCTCCTCCATCTTTTAGCTATAGAACTTGCTGGAGACTTCATATCTCTCCACTTGGGTATTTGCTTGAAATATTAACTTCAACTCCTGGACCATCTCATATGGTCCCTGACGTTCAAAACGTCTTTGAAGTCCCGATTCTAAGCCGTTAAGCATGGTGCACTAAACTATCAAGTACTCATCATATTGAGCTAGCCAAACGTTCATAACGTCTGCATCTGCTCCCGCAATAGGTCTGTCACCTAGCGGTGCATCAAGGACATAATTATTTCGTGCAGCAATGAGGATAAACCTCAGATCACGGATCCAATCCGCATCATTGCTACTAACATCTTTCAGCATAATTTTTCTCTAGGAACACATATAAAACATAGGGAAGCAACAACACGAGCTATTGATCTACAACATTATTTGCAAAATACTACCAGGACTAAGTTCATGATAAATTAAAGTTCAATTAATCATATTACTTAAGAACTACCACTTAGATAGACATCCCTCTAATCATCTAAGTGATCACGTGATCCAAATCAACTAAACCATGTCCGATCATCACGTGAGATGGAGTAGTTTTCAATGGTGAACATCACTATGTTGATCATATCTACTATATGATTCACGCTCGACCTTTCGCTCTCAGTGTTACGAGGCCATATATGCATATGCTAGGCTCGTCAAGTTTAACCTGAGTATTCTCCATCTGTAAAACTGTCTTACACCCGTTGTATTTGAACGTAGAGCTTATCACACTCGATCATCACGTGGTGTCTCGGCATGAAGAACTTTTGGAATGGTGCATACTCAGGGAGAACAATTATACCTTGAAATTTAGTGAGAGATCATCTTATAATGCTACCGTCAATCATAGCAAAATAAGATGCATAAAGGATAAACATCACATGCAATCAATATAAGTGATATGATATGGACATCATCATCTTGTGCTTGTGATCTCCATCTCCGAAGCACCGTCATGATCACCATCGTCACCGGCGCGACACCTTGATCTCCATCGTAGCATCGTTGTCATCTTGCCAACTATTGCTTCTACGACTATCGCTACCGCTTAGTGATAAAGTAAAGCAATTACAGGGCGATTGCATTGCATACAATAAAGCGACAACCATATGGCTCCTGCTAGTTGCCGATAACTTTGTTACAAAACATGATCATCTCATACAATAAAATTTAGCATCATGTCTTGACCATATCACATCACAACATGCCTTGCAAAAACAAGTTAGACGTCCTCTACTTTGTTGTTGCACATTTTACGTGGCTGCTACGGGCTGAGCAAGAAGCGTTCATACCTACGCATCAAAACCACAATGATAGTTCGTCAAGTTAGTGATGTTTTATCCTTCTCAAGGACCGGGTGTAGTCACACTCGGTTTAACTAAAGTTGGAGAAACTGACACCCGCCAGCCACCTGTGTGCAAAGCACGTCGATAGAACCAGTCTCGCGTAAGCGTACGCGTAATGTCGGTCCAGGCTGCTTCATCCAACAATACCGCCGAACCAAAGTATGACATGCTGGTAAGCAGTATGACTTGTATCGCCCACACTTCACTTGTGTTCTACTCGTGCATATAACATCTACGCATAAAACTGGCTCTGATACCACTGTTGGAGAACGTAGTAATTTCAAAATTTTCCTACGCACACGCAAGATCATGGTGATGCATAGCAACGAGCGGGGAGAGTGAGTGCACGTACCCTCGTAGACCGAAAGCGGAAGCGTTAGCACAACATGGGTGATGTAGTCGTACGTCTTCACGATCCGACCGATCCAAGTACCGAACGTATGACACCTCCGAGTTCAGCACACGTTCAGCTCGATGACGTCCCGCGAACTCCGATCCAGCAGAGCTTCACGGGAGAGTTCCATCAGCACGACGGCGTTATGACGGTGATGATGTTTCTACCGACGCAGGGCTTCGCCTAAGCACCGCTACGATATTACCGAGGTGGAATATGGTGGAGGGGGGCACCACACACGGCTGGGAGAGATCAACAGATCAACTTGTGTGTCTTGGGGTGCCCCCCACCCCCGTATATAAAGGAGCTAGGGGGGAGGCGGCCGGCCAAGGAGGAGGGCGCGCCAAGGGGAGTCCTACTCCCACTTGGAGTAGGATTCCCCTCCTTCCATGTAGTAGGAGTAAGAGTAAAGGAAAGGAAAAAGAGAAGAGAAGGAAGGAGGGGCACAGCCCCTCCCCTTAGTCTAATTCGGACTAGGCCTTGGGGGGGGGCGCAGCCTCCCCTCCCTCTTTCCCCTAAAGCCCAATAAGGCCCATATACCCCCCGACGAATTCCCGTAACTCTCCGGTACTCCGTTAAATACCCAAATCACTCGGAACCTTTCCGATGTCCGAATATAGTCGTCCAATATATCGATCTTTACGTCCCATTTCGAGACTCCTAGTCATGTCCCCATCTCATTCGGGACTCCGAACTACCTTCGGTACATCAAAACACATAACTCATAATATAAATCATCACCGAACGTTAAGCGTGCGGACCCTATGGGTTCGAGAACTATGTAGACATGACCGAGACACATCTCTTGTCAATAACCAATAGCGGAACCTGGATGCTCATATTGGCTCCCACATATTCTACGAAGATCTTTCTCGGTCAAACCGCATAACAACAGACGTTGTTCCCTTTGTCATCGATATGTTACTTGCCCGAGATTCGATTGTCGGTATCTCAATACCTAGTTCAATATCGTTACTAGCAAGTCTCTTTACTCGTTATGTAATGCATCATCCCGCAACAAACTCATTAGTCACATTTCTTGCAAGATTTATAGTGATGTACATTACCGAGAGGGCCCACAGATACCTCTTCGACAATCGGAGTGACAAATCCTAATCTCGAAATACGCCAACTCAACAAGTACCTTCGGAGACACCTGTAGAGCACCTTTATAATCTCCCAGTTACGTTGTAACGTTTGGTAGCACACAAAGTGTTCCTCCAGTAAACGGGAGTTGCATAATCTCATAGTCATAGGAACATGTATAAGTCATGAAGAAAGCAATAGGAACATACTAAACGATCAAATGCTAAGCTAACGCAATGGGTAAAGTCAATCACATCATTCTCTAATGATGTGATCCCGTTAATCAAATGACAACTCATGTCTATGCCTAGCAAACTTAACCATCTTTGATTCAACAAGCTAGTCAAGTAGAGGCATACTAGTGACACTATCTTTGTCTATGTATTCACACATGTATTATGTTTCCGGTTAATACAATTGTAGCATGAATAATAAACATTTATCATGAAATAAGGAAATAAATAATAACTTTATTATTGCCTCTAGGGCATATTTCCTTCAATCTTTAGATCTTGCAATTGAATCTTTTAGTTTCTTGTTTTATCACAAGTTTAGTTTATAAAAGAGAACTACAAAAAAATGGAATTGAGGTTGCCTCATATCCTTCACCTTTTTATTGTCTTGCATGAAAATGATGGAAAGGAAAATTGTGGTGAAGTGTTAGAGGAAGAAGTAAATAAAATGTTTGGCACTAAATGTTTGAATGATAAGCATGATTGCAATGTTGTTAGTATGGATATCCATGATGCTAATGGTATGCAAAGCCACAAGCTTGGGGATGCTATGTTTGATGAAGATGATATTTTTAGTCCCCCAAGTTTTGATGAAAATATTTATTATGATGAAAGCGTGTCTCCTATTAATGATGATTATACTGATGACAGTGGGTTTGGAAGAGTGTCAACTTTACGAAGTGATGATCCCACTATTTTGGAGGGTGTTGAGTCTTATTGTGTTAATTATGAAAGTGGATTTGGAGAGTTTATGAATTTATTCAGTGATGAGTCCACTAATTCGGAAGTGGTTGCAATTGATTATGAAACTAAGTTGCTATCTATGATGATTATTGTGATGACATTTATGCTATAAAGAATAATGATAACCATGAAACTTGTCATCTTGATTTTAATTTTCAATTGGATTATGCATCACATGATAGTTATATTTTCGAATTCATTCATGATGCTACTAAAAACTATTATGAGGGAGGATTATATGCTTGTAGGAATTGCAATAATATCAAGTTTCCTCTCTATGTGTTGAAAATCTTGAAGTTTTGCTTGTTTTACCTTCCTATGCTAGTTGATTCTTGTTCTCATAAGTTGTTTTCTCACAAAATACCTATGCATAGGAAGTGGGTTAGACTTAAATGTGCTAGTCTTATGCTTTATGAGCCTCCCATTATGTTTCAATTCTTATCTTTTATGTGAGCATCATTAGCATCATCATGCCTAGCTAAAAAGGTATTAAAGAAAAGCGCTTGTTGGGAGACAACCCAATATTTACCCCTACCATTTTTGCGTGTTCACATGATTATGGTACTGTAGTATATAAATTTTGTTTCAATAAAGTGACAAGTAAAGCCTTTGGGATAGTGTGGATGATAGTTGACTTGATTCTGCGCAAAAATAGAAACTTTTGCTCTCAGTCCAGGAATTTTGAATATCCACTGGAATGTGCTTTCGATCGGAATTTTTGACACATGATTGATACACAAATTGTCTATGTTATCTTAATGTTTTAGAATTTTTGGAGTTACAGAAGTACACGAAGTCTCCAGATTACTACAGACTGTTCTGTTTTTGACAGATTCTATTTTCATTGTGTTGTTTGCTTATTTTGATGAATCTATGGGTAGTATCGGAGGGTATGAACCATGGATAAGTTGGAATATAGTAGATATAACACCAATACAAATTTAGGGTGAGTTCACAATAGTACCAAAAGTGGTGATTTTATTTTCTTATACTAATGGAGCTTACGAGTTTTCTGTTGAGTTTTGTGTTGTGAAGGTTTCAAGTTTTGGGTGAAGTTGACTAAGGAATAAGGAGTGACAAGAGCCTAAGCTTTGGTATTCCCAAGGCACCCCAAGGTAATATTCAAGGACAACCAAGCATCTAAGCTTGGGGATGCCCCGGATGGCATCCCCTCTTTCGTCTTTGTTCATCGGTAAACTTGGAGCTATATTTTTAGTCACCACATGATATGTGTTTTTCTTGGAGCATCATTTTATTTTATTTTTATTGCTTTTTGAATAATATCCCAATATCTGAAATTGTTAAATGTTAGAGAGTCTTCACATAGTTACGCAATTATTCGACTACTCATTGATCTTCAGTTATATCTTTTGGAGTAGTTTGCCATTTGCTCTAGTGCTTCACTTAAATGTTTTTAGAGCACGACGGTAGTTTTATTATGAAGAAATTGATGAACTCTCATGATTCAATTATAACTTTTTGAGAGTCTTTAAACAACATGGTAATTTGCTTAGGTTATGAATTTAGTCCTAATATGATGGGAATCCAAGAGGGGTATAATAAAGAATCTCATATAAAGTTCATTGAATACTATCACAAGTTTGA
This sequence comes from Triticum aestivum, assembly GCF_018294505.1. Lineage (NCBI taxonomy): Eukaryota > Viridiplantae > Streptophyta > Magnoliopsida > Poales > Poaceae > Triticum > Triticum aestivum. Next base: position 227,939,186 of record NC_057804.1, on the reverse strand, counting down.
TTCCTTAGGATTGTTTTGTGATATAAATATGGTGATATTAGAGTCATGCTAGTGAGTTCATGTGGATTGTAGAAATACTTGTGTTAAAGTTTGTGATTGTCGTAGGATGCACGTATGGTGAACCGTTATGTGATGAAGTCGGAGCATGATTTATTTATTGATTGTCTTCCTTATGAGTGGAAGTCAGGGACGAGCGGTGGTCTTTTCCTACCACTATCCCCCTAGGAGCATGTGCATAGTACTTCCTTTTGAATAACTAATAGATTTTTGCTGTAAGTATGTGATTTCTTTATGACTAATATTGAGTCCATGCATCATACGCACTCTCACCCTTCGACCATTGCTAGCCTCTCTAGTACCACACAACTTTCATCGGTACCATACACCCACCATATACCTTCCTCAAAATAGCCACCATACCTACCTACTATTTCATTTCCATAGCATTCTGAGATATATTGGCATGCAACTTTCCAGCATTCTGATTATTATGACACGCTTCATCATTGTCATACTGCTTTGCATGATCATATAGTTGGCATTGTATTTGTGGCAAAGCCACTGTCGGTGTACAAAAGTATGGGCTCTTCTGTACCCCTTACTTGTGCATGGGCAGTTGTATCCATGCATGTGGCCTGGCCCGGCAGGACAGGAGAAGACAATACACAAGACTACCAAGACAACAATCAAGCCAAAGAACAAGGAGCAGAAGACAAGCTAGACCTCCCCCGGCAACATCCTTGCCAGGGCGGCTTGCGTAGCCCTGCAAGCTCCTTGCCGGGGTGACCTGTGAAGAACCAGCAAGGCCATCACCCTTGAGGCTGAGATTTCTAACACCATCGACAGTGTCAAGGCCAAGAACTTGAGAACGCATGCATAGTAGCATGCATATCTTTGTGAAGACTGATGGCCTGCAGACCCATGTGAGACCAGAAGACGAAGATCCCCGGCAAGATCCTTGCCGGGGACAACTGCGAGGCCCCCGGAAAGCCTTGCCGGGGACGATTGCGGTGCCGCAGCCAGGCCCGCGCCCGACACGGATTTGCCACCTCACCACCACTCCAGTGCGACGACCAGCGTGCCAACTAAGCAGGCGCCTGCATGGCGGCATGTAGATCTTCGTGGAGGCTCTACCACCGCGCCAACACAGCAGCTAGCTAGCCAGCGTGACACTGCATGCCTCGTCAGCCTGGAGGCGTGTCAAAGCGAGGAGGGGCGGCGACGGACGGGATGGCTTCTGTTTCCATCCCCGATAAAGTGAGAGGGCACGTAGGCAACGCATTAAATGCGTTTGTCCTACGACGCCCGCGATAAGTATGTACACTGTAGATACTTTCCACCGCCTGTGTGCCACTGTGGCAACCCCTTTGACATATAAAAGGAGGCCCAAGGCATATGGAGAGAGGATTCTAACTTTTTGGACTAGGCATGCACTACAACTAGTTCGAGATCTCAAGAACACATAATATACAGACTAGCAGGACTAGGGTATTACGCATATTTGCGGCCTGAACCTGGGTAAAAATCCCTCGCACTGATTCCTAGACCTGCTCTTCGTGAAACTCCTCTCCCCGCGAATGGTAGAAGGGATTCCTATGATCCCATAGGTGTTGGTTTCCCCTGACAGCCACCGTTCATAATTCTTTCATACATGTCACTCTTGACCCATTGCACATCTCGATACACTGCCGGAGGCATTCATATACAGTCATATTTTGTTCTAAGTATCGAGTTGTAATTCTTGAGTTGTAAGTAAATAAAAGTGTGATGATCTTCATTATTAGAGCATTGTCCCATGTGACGAAAGGATGATGGAGACTATGATTCCCCCACAAGTCGGGATGATACTCTGGACAAAAAAAACAGGTGAAAAAAGAGAGAAGGACCAAAATATAAAAAATGAGAGAAAAGAGAGAAGGGGTAATTCTACTATCATTTACCACACTTGTGCTTCAAAGTAGCACCATGATGTTCATGATAGAGAGTCTCCTATGTTGTCACTTCCATATACTAGTGGGAATTTTTTATTATAGAATTTGGCTTGTATATTCCAATGATGGGATTCCTCAAATGCCCTAGGTATTCATGACCAAGCAAGTTGGATGCACACCCACTTAGTTTCTTTTTGAGATTTCATAAACTTATAGCTCTAGTGCATCCGTTGCATGGAAATCCCTAGTCACTCACATTGATATCTATTGATGGGCATCTCCATAGCCCGTTGATACACCTAGTTGATATGAGACTATCTACTTCTTTTTGTCTTCCCCACAACCACCATATTCTTTTCCACCTATAGTGCTATGTCCATGGCTCACGCTCATGTATTGCGTGAAAGTTTAAAAGGTTTGAGAACATCAAAAGTATAACACAATTGCTTGGCTTGTCATCGGGGTTGTGCATGATTTGAATATTTTGTGTGATGAAGATGGAGCATATCCAGACTACACAAATTTGTTGGGATAACTTTCTTTGGCCATGTTATTTTGAGAAGACATGATTGCTTTACTATCATGCTTGAAGTATTATTGTTTTTATGTCAATATTAAACTTTTGTTTTGAATCTTATGGATGTTAATATTCTTGCCTCAGTAGAGAAGATTACATTGATAAATATGTCAGGTAGCATTCCACATCAAAAATTATGTTTTTATCATTTACCAAGTTGAGGACGAGCAGGAATTAAGCTTGGGGATGCTTGATACGTCTCCAGCGCACCTATAATTTTTGATTCTTCCATGCTATTATATTATCCACCTTGGATGTCTTATATGCATTTATATGCTATTTTATATTATTTTTGGGACTAACCTATTAACCTAGAGCCCAGTGCCAGTTTCTGGTTTTTTCCTTGTTTTTGAGTTTTACGGAAAAGGAATACCAAACGGAGTCCAAATGAGCTGAAACTTTACGACGATTTTTTATGGGTAAAAATAAGCCCACGGAGTACCGGAGATGGACCAGAGGAGCCACGAGCCATCCACATGGGTGGAGGGTGCGCCACCCCCCTAGCGCGCGCCCCCGTGCCTTGTCGTTGCCTCGTGGGCCTCCTATAAATCCCAAAAGCTCTAGAAATAAACCTAGATCGGGAGTTCCACTGCCGCAAGCCTCTATAGCCACCAAAAACCAATCTAAGCCCATTCCGGCACCCTGCCAGAGGGTGAATCCATCCCTGGTGGCCATCTTCATCATCCCGATGGTCTCCACGACAAGGATGGAGTAGTTCACCCTTGGTGCTGATGGTATGTACTAGTAGCTATGTGTTTGATCTCTCTCTCTCTCTCTCTCTATATATATATATATATATATATATATATATATATATATCGTGTTCTTGATTTGGCACGATCTTGATGTATCGCGAGCTTTGTTACTATAGTCGGATCATATGAAGTTTCTCCCCCTCTATCTTCTTATGATGAATTGAGTTTTACCTTTGAGGTTTCACTATTATCGAATTGAATACTATTGTGGATTTGAGAACACATGATGTATGTCTTACGTGGGATACCCGTGGTGACAATGGGGTGTTCTATTGATTTAGTTGATGTATGTTTTGGCACTCAACTCGCGGATTCCCGAGGTGACATTGGGGTAATCTATGCATAGGGGTTGATGCATGTTTTCGTCCTTGTTTCTCTGGTAGGAATCTTGGCGCACTCTTTGAGGTTCTTTATGTTGGATTGAATATTATGTACCTGAAGTTGTTTGACGCATATCGTATAATTGACCCATGGATACTTGTGGTGACATTGGAGTATCTAGTTGACATTAGGATTGATTGATGTGTGTCACATGGTGTTACTTTACTATGAACTCTAGGGCTGTTTGTGACACTTATTGGAATAGCTCAATGGATTGATCGGAAAGAATAACTTTGAGGTCATTTCGTACCCTACAAGAAATTTCATCTTATGTTGTCCGCGATAGGAACTTTGGATTGGTTCTTCATTGCATGTTGAGGGATTGTTATATGATCTAATTATGTTATCATTGCTGAGAGAACTTGCACTAGAGAACGTATAAACCCTAGGCCTTGTTTTCAAGCATTGCAATACCATTTTCGCTTACTTCTGTTACTAGTTACGTTGCTGTTTTTATATTTTGAGATTACAAAAACCTATATCTACCATCCATATTACACTTGTATCACCATCTCTTCGCCGAAGTAGTGCACCTATACAATTTACCATTGTATTGGGTGTGTTGGGGACACAAGAGACTCTTTGTTATTTGGTTGTAGGGTTGCTTGAGAGAGACCCTCTTCATCCTACGCCTCCCACGGATTAATAAATCTTTGGTCATACACTTGAGGGAAATTTGCTACTGTCCTACAAAACTATGCACTTGGAGGCAAAGAAAGTCAACAAGAAGAAATGTTGCATAGTAGACATTAATGAGTTTCTTCACTTATTAGAGATTGGCTCATCCTTGTGGTCGCCGTCGATGAGGTCTGACTTGCTAGGTGAGGATCCCAAGCTAGCGTCGCAGAACGTGTCCTTTAGAAATGACAAAAGGGGCTCCATGGCAATGAAGGATGGAAAGTGTTCATAACGAGCCGCAGGAGATCAGTGGCAGGGCCATCGATGAGATCAACGACTGTCGAACCCGAAGGGTTGGGGGTGGGCAACTTAACCTGTGACATAGCCCGTGTCAAGCCATTGCTGTCGACGACCTTGATGTCGTAGCCGGTGTCCGCAACATGCCAGAATACTCTTGCCCGCTGATTGAAAGGTTCCATTCAAGTCCAGTCATCGTCGTCAGCTTACTTGGTGGCGACCTCACCGACATTAGGTGAAAAGGTCGCGGTAAAGCTCTTTTGGCCATTCGCTCCTCGAGCTCCTCGGGAAGTGTAGCCGAGGTTAGGCTGCGACGCTCTAAAGTTCGGCTGGGGGTGGTGATGGGGATCTGTGGGAAAGGGGGCGTTTCGCAAGCGTCATCAAAGAAACTCGGGGCAACGAGTGTATGTATATCGGTGGGTAAACTACACGGGCAGATCGGCAGAGGTTGACAATGGAGGCGGCGCGGCGACGGCAGTGACCTAGCTAGGTTTTGAGTGAGGGAGGGGTGGTGTGTATGTGTGTGAGCAGGGCATTTGGGGTGAGCGAAGGATTTGGGGTGTGTGTGTGGAGCGGGTCCAAGGTGGTGTTTGAGAAAATGTCGTGGGTACTGAAAATTTTACTAGGCGGGAGTAAAATGGCAGGGCTACCAAAAATTTGGATCAAGGGATTTAAGCAGGGCAGGGCGGGAGTAACGAACATCACACATGGTTAAAACACAATAACTGTGTGCTATAAAACAGAAAAACACTCCAGCCGAGCAGATACTTTTGAGATTGCGAGGGAAGTAGGCAGGAGTAAAATTTTGGGGCTACGGAAAATTTGGATCTACTAATTCAAGCAGATCGGAAGTAATAGACATCACACATGGTCCACACATACTAATCGTGTGCTATCAAATAGAAAATCCATCTAGGCGGGTAGATATTTTCGAGATTGCGAGGGAGTAGATATTTTTGAGAGGGGGAGGGAAGCCTCGTGGATCCCAATCTACTATGATCATGTGGGTGACAGGGGCAGGGGTGCGGCACACAGGTAGTCCTAGGGAATCGTGTTTGTATCGTACCCGATTGCAGATGGTTGCTGCGTCTGACTCGTCTGTTGTTTATAATTTTGGCGGAAAAAATGCGGGAAAGGGTCATAACACGAACACACTTGCATGTGGACCAAATATATGTATGAAAAGGGTGGTTTGATGTTCATATACCCAATGCACAACTTTGATGTGGTACCTGTCACACAAAGCACACGTTATTATTGCTAGCCCCCCCCATAGACACACACACACACACACACACTTCATGTTGGCACAAGGGGAATCCTAGCTATGAACACATGCCCCCAAATTGCTAGATTTGACGTCTCACCCTACCATAACCCAAAACTGAAAGGGGTACATCATGGTCAACCCCATCCCCTTTGCTTCCAATCAAATGTGGACCGTGTGCAGGCCCACAGATTTGTCCTCCTGGCGTTAGATGGGCGAGACCACATACGAACCACACCTATGGGTGGCCTGATGTGTGTGTGTGTGTGTGAAAACGATGTTGTGTGATATCTAAATAACCAAATCATGGCACATGTGCATCACAAATTAACCGGACACCCCCGACCCCACGGAGGTTCATCTAGTTAGAAGTAGTACTGTGCACCCCCCCACACACACTTTGAGTCAGTGGGAGGGGGCATCTCACCAAAGTGTATTGTAATATTGACCAAGAAGAATCACCATCTTGGTCGTATAACCTCTCTGTTGTTGGGTCAAAGTCATGCATGGACATCCACACGCGGCCCCACAAATAGGCTAGCTTGTCGCCAATAACCATGTGAGGGAGTGCCTGAAGACAACCACTGCGTGCATGTCGCCCAAACATATGCATGAAGTGTCATGTGGTGTTTGAATATACCCAATGCACAACTTTGATGAGGCATCGTGCTTTTGGAACCGTAAAGTCCCCACACGGATTCATGTGGATGCAATCCCTCGAACTTAGGTCTCGAATCTCACCATGATCAACGTACGACTATACGGTAACATGAACCAAGAGAAGAAGAATCCACCATAGTAACCTCTCTCGTGTTGTTGGTCGAAGTGATGTACGTCCATGTGGGCCCACGAATATATAGGTCGTAGATGATAACCAAGCGAGGGACAGTGTTGAAAGACAACCACTGCATGCATGTGCCCCAACCATATGTATGGACATGCGTGATGCATGCACGTATGTTTGAATACCAAAGCACCATAGTTTGATGTGGCGCATGGATGCGTCAAAAATCGCACAGTCCCCACATAGATCTGGTTCCTGACGCGTCGCATTCTCACCCCCCCACTTCGACCCGGTGGGAGGGATTCATGAGTACACATGCTCTCAAAGTATAATATGTTATCTCTCACATCATGACATTCATGTACCGTATCGTACAAACCAAAATTTAATCCCCTCCTAATTATAAGTCAAATTAACCTCTATCGCTACCGGTTAAAGTGAATGACCAAGCAGACACACACAAATAGATGAACCATCTTGCCAATAACCCCGTGAGTGAGTGCTAGAGGACAACCGCCATCTCTTGCTTACGGGCCAAACACATGTATGGAGATGTGTGGTTGTGATGTTTGAATACCTAATATATATGCAGAACTTTGATGTGGCACCTACCTCGGAAACCTTTAAATCCCCCACACCAACCGAGGTTCATGACATGCAATATATATATGATGGCCCCCCTTCCCTCTTCGACGCATAATATATACTCCTACGTACCGTAACACAACCTGAAAATAATCCTCCTTGTTCATCAATTACCTTTCTTGTTGTGTCATATATTAGATGGACGACGACCTCACGGACCCATGGAGGGAAGCTTCGCAGGAAATGAGTGACAACCATCATCCACAAGTAGCCCAATAAACTACTGCAGGATGCTGCTAACGCGACACTACAATCAAAGACCCTTGGATGAAACTATACGCGATGCATTAATCACAATCGCAAATGGTGATGTAGAAAAACCATAAAAAATATGCAAAACATTTTCAATGGCGGATACATCAAACACGGTTCAGATTTTAGTTGCATGTGCGATGTGGGGCATACGATTATTCCATATGAACTATTTGCGATGAGATAGAACAACACAAATGGGCAGCCAGATCAAGGTGTGTCCGATATACGGCATACAGTTCAACCCGATGAACCGTTTGTGATGAGGCGGAACAACAGAAATGGGCAGCCAAATGAAGGTGTGCGCGATATACAACATACAGTTCACTCGGATGAACTATTTGTGATTAGGCAACACAAAATAAACGGTCAGCGAGATGAAGGTGTGTGCTATATACGGCATACAGTTCACTCGGATGAACTGTTCGCGTTGAGCCAAGAGAATAGAAATGGTTCAACTTAACAAGATGTGTGTGATACATGGTAAACAAGTCTATAATCAGAAATGTGTGGGAAGACCGATAACAACACAGACGATTCTTGTTAACAAGTCGTGTGTGTTGTGATCAAACGATTGCCTGTATACAATTGTGAGTGACTGATGAAATCATCACCTACGGGTTCCATTGTTTAGTCCGTGTGCGATGTGATTTGCTTTGTCTATAGAACATCAACATATATACTTATAACAACATAACATAACCAAATTAAGTATACAATTACATAAGTGACTACACACATAACATTTCCACACACAAAAGTAAGCAATTACGTGCTTACTAAACTAGGAGAAACGAGCATCAAATCATCTACATCTTGTTGTGACGACGCTTGACATTGCTCTGCTTTCGACTGGATCCATGGTCAAAAAGGGTTAATAAATTATAAGTCTATTGCATATTAAGATCAAAATAGTACGACCAATATACGAGTCTCATATGATGCCATTTCAACAATTGTACCACAAAAGCCTGAAATATTACAAGGTTCAAATTCCAGAGTTATATGGCTCAAATTCGAAGATTACAAGGTTCAAACAAATATTAGAAATGAAATTCAGCTCATTTAGCTGCAAAGGCCCGTGCTGATCAGCTGAACATGGATATAAGAGAGGTTCAAACTAAAAATACCAATAGTAAGGCTGGTTCCGAAACCTCATCATTTCTGCAAGGGAATCAGCCACTAACAAGTCATCTATGGGGTTGACAATATGACTTCCGATTACTCTATCATATGCAGTTCCAAAATGAAATTTAGCTTTTTTGTAGCCTTTTCCATTCTGCAGTACCTGCCAATGCTGATCAACAAATGATTCATTTTTACGATATAAATGCATGTCCAACCTCATTACCTTCAGCACCCTTGCTCTGACAACAAAGAACCTGTCAAATATAATCTCTGGTAAGGTCCCTCGGTAGAAGTCCAAAGCAATTTCTGAGAGATGCAAATCTAGGCATTCGATGTGATTGTTATATTGTATCACATTATCCACTGCTGGGCCTAATATTGTCTGCAAAAGAAGAGAACGTGTTAGTGCCTACATGAAATTTTGAACACTACTAAAGACCTATTTGGTTTACAGGATTTGTAAAATGCACCAACAAGCCATCTTCGATCTGACATGATTAACATGGGCATTTGATTACAATCTAGGAAAATTTAGCCTTCTTCACAAGTGGTTGGAGTGGATGAAAAATTCCCTAAGAAAACTAGTACAGTTGAATCCAAAGGAGAAATGCTTATGGATTGTAACCATATGAATCAAGCAACCAATATGGGGTGGGGGATGTATATCCTGAAGTCCTCCAAAATTCATTCAGAAATCGTAGTACATTGTCATTATAAACTTGGGAAAAGGTGCCAAAAATTGAACTCCCTTATGGTTAACATTTAACAGGAAAGGAACATCACCTTGATATACAGCTTCTCTAGGAACGGAAAGCATGGCAGGGAACTGACAACTTCATGCAGGTTGGGGCCGATAGATTCTAGTGCCAAGATCTTCACTGTGCACAGAATCTGGGTCAAGCTTGTCAGAATCATTTTCTGGATGACAGACGAACATGCATCTCCAAAATTAGAAATAATGTTGATATCAAGAAGGAAAGGTAGAAGGTGACTGTTGTACCTGAACTGGTGTGGATCCAAAACAACTGCGGAGTATTTGACAGACGAGTAGCCCAGCACTATCAATTTCGGCGCAGAAATGACATTGATTCTTATTGGACCTTGTTGATCAATAACAAGTAATCTCTCAAGTGAAGGTGTGACTTCAATGACCATATTGTGGTCCACCCTTTGTGATCTCTTGTTGCAGCACAAACAACACACATAAATAGTCCGAAGAGTCATGGAGGTGGTGTGGAAGCTACTGGACCAATTCATTACCTGAAGACGAAGGAACTCGAGTGCAGTACAGCCGCGGAGCAGGCACTCCATGTCATACTTTGGGATGTAGAAAGTGGCGAGCTCGAGGAGCTTTAGTTGTGGTAGAAAAAGAGCAAGCATGTAATTAAGGGGGGAAATGGCAGTTCATGAACTTGGCGAGGCGCAGCATGGGCGTGAGGCGGAACGCGGACATTGGCAGCGAGCGCATATACCCATCATTAAAAATGAGTTCCTCGAGCTGATCTAGGGCAGGTGATTGGAACCACTCGTCAATCTTGGATCGGTCCTTGCCATTGGGACGGAACTTGCTCGCGATAAGGCCTCTGATTGGGCCATGGTGACTATCGAGGATCTGGGAGAACACATCCAAGCTTTTGTGATAGCCATGGCAGAGCTTGTGGGCATCGATGAGGTCGAGAGGGGTGGAGATCCATAGGGGGCGCCACCGCAAGAAAGGACAGTTGTCCTCACCCCATATTTGATTGGGTGGAGGGATATGATGACTTTGAACATATCATCGAGGAGGCTGCTGATGAATTCTAGGCCTGCTGGAGTCATTGGCGGTTCTTTTTCTACCCAACTCCGCTTCTTGGCAGCCTTGTTCTCCACCTCTAGAGTCTAAAAAATGGCACAAATGTAGGTCATTCAAAATCAATTGTCAAGACCTGGCTAGGAATTATATTAGCATGAACACTAACCCTAGTCGGATTATTAGCAGAAATCATTTTCACATATGAAACAACTAATCACTTATTATTTGTACCATTCAAACAATCAATACACTACACAGATATAATATTCCAAAAAGGGGGAGCCAGGAGTAACCAGAGAAACCCTAGGATGTTTTGACACATAAATGGGTATAGATGACTAACCGGTTACCCGTCGTCGTGGGAGTCATTGTCAGAGTGGTCGCCGGAGTCATCGCCGGAGTTGGTGTGGACCTTCGGCTCCGGCTGTGGAAGCACGACACCGCCAACGACGTTGAGGTGCAGCGATACCTTGTTGGCAGCGACGACAACCTCTGTCTCCATAATCATGTCGTGCTCCGACGCTGCAGCAGCCCCGACATCACCACTCCCTCCGATGGGGTGCTTCGGCGGCATCCCCATACACTGACGGCTTTGAGGACTGAGAGCAGCGTCGAGGATGAGGGCAGAGAGAGAGGATTGTGTGTGTGGCGAGGATGGGGGTGCGGCCGCTCGAGCGCGCCATTAACATGGAGTAGTGGGAGAGAGGCGGGCGTCGGTCAAACCACTGGCTCGCCTCCCGGTGAGCCTGCGTGGCCGACTTCTGGGATTCCTACCATCATTTCACACAGCTACTCACACACCTCCAGGTAACACTACGCAGCGAAAACGCCTCCCGTCAATTCACACACCTGCACGCACGCCTCCCGGTCTGCTTGTGCAGCGATGCTTGCATGCGTCCCGTCAACTCACGCCTACTCGCACGCCACACGGGGAGCATGGTGGCACGTATTTTTTGTTTTTTGATGATTCATTAATGTCGCTTTACTGCTTAACCGAAGCATGGCACGGTGTAACACACACAGTCCGAATAAATCTTCTGTATGAGATATTGGTTGCCAATTATTAACAATCTCCCGTTTGTAAGAAGATTATATCAAAACATGTCTCAAATTTGACAAAATTTATGATATCACAGTCTACTGGTGTCCATATATGACACCACGATAAGTTTCATGAAATTCAACTAAGTTTTGGATTTACTGAAATTTTAAAATCAATATTCTCAATGTTTTGAAATATCTTTGACGAGGAAAGATGCACCAGCACACGCATATGATTTTGCAATCCATTTTGGTGCACATGTACCTCAAATTTGATTTTTGCACATTAAATCCCCAAGAAATCAATCAATGTATAAAACGGGTCGAATGATCTCTATTTTTTTAAAAACTTTAAAATGACACAACTTTGGTCACATGTTCACTTCAGAAAAAGTTGGGCATGCCTCAGAATGGTGGCGGTGGTGCTGGATGTATGTCTCCCTATGTGTGTGGGGGAGAGGACACGGTCCGGTAGTACACTACTAGTTTCGAGCCTCCGTGATGTGGATTCATCTTGGCATATGTGTAACGGTGTGGATCATGGTGAGATTCAATATCAAAGTTTGGGCACATGCGTACACATGAGTCTCTCCCACTGGCTTGAAGTTAGGGGGCTACGCATCGTGAACCTGTGTGTAGTGCGTTTCTGGTTTGTGAAGGATGTGCCATGTCAAAGTTGTGCATTGGGTATTCAAACATCACACAACACACAGGCACATGCACGTGGTGGTTGTCCTATGACATGCTCGCGTGTTACTCTCTCTATGGGCCCACGAGGTCGTCGTTGATGAGTTGAACGTATAGCGAGAGAGAGGTTAATTTGACCAACAAGGATGGTTCTTTTTTGTTTGTGTTATGTATATGCACGTAGGAGTATGTAGTACATGTCAAAGAGGGGGAAACATGTATACTCTCTATATGTGTGTCATAATCTCACTCCATGTGGGGACTTCCCGGTTCCCGAGGTAGGTGCCACATCAAAGTTTGTCGGTGTACTAGAATAGGGGTACCCTAGTGTCGGTGTACTAGAGTAGGGGTACCCTAGTATCCCGAACTTGTGCACGGGCAGTTGCAGCGCCGCGCGGCAAGGCTTGCCGGACGATCGCCAGAGTCCTCCGTGGATTCCTTTGGAGCCATTCAAGAACAAAGCATTCAAGATGAAGAGACAAGGCCCCGGCAAGAGGATCTTGCCAGGCAGAGACAAGGCTCCGGCAAGAGGAGCTTGCCGGGAAGGCCAACCACGGCACTTCAAGAAACTTGCCGCGATGCACCGCACGTCCCAGCAAGGTCCGGTGAGCGACAAGCTTCTGGACTTGACAAGACGACGACCCCGACAAGGTACTCACTGGGGGCCCGCTGCCACTCTGTACCCACGCTCCAGCGCACCCACCCGCGTGTCGCCATGAGGCTTCCTCAGGAGCGCGTGGCGGGAGCCTGTGCAGCCAGGGGTACGCGGTGGCAAGCGGAGATGAAGAGAAGGCCATCGTGGCAAACGGTGGCGCTCCTAACGGTCACTTTTTGCACTGTTTAGGCAACTCAGACAGGCATTCAATGACCTTGTCCCCTGCCGTCAGAGTTAGGTAGGCTGCACTGTGTCCACAGTAGCGGTAGCTGCACCAACCACATCCTTTTCCATTTTTACCCTTCTAGTCTATGTTGCCACCTATCGGTGACCCCTTGAAAGTATAAAAGGAGGCCCAAGCGCAACATAGAGGGGGTTTGGCTCATTCGAAACATCAGGAACACTCTCACGCTCGGTCTGGCAGCGTCCATCGCTCCCGAGCAAGAATTCAATACACACAAACAAGCAGCAGTAGGGTTTTACGCATCCATGCGGCCCGAAGCTGGGTAAAACTGCTCGCGTGTACTGCCTCGATCTGCTCTTTGCGCGGCCTCCGCCCCCCTCCGAACCGAAAGGGGCCCGGTCCCCATAGGTGTTGGTGGATCAGTTTCCCCGACATCTTTGGCGCGCCGGGTAGGGGGCGTCGAGATTGTGCGAACCCGATTCGGCGTGCACGCGAGCTAAATCTTCATCGTCTTCATCGACATGCCACCGAAGAAGAAGGATTCGGAGGCAGTTGTTCCGTCTGCGTTGCTTTCACCGCATCCGGAGCAAACGGGTGGTGAAGTGGACGCCGGCGGAAGAATGGGCGTCGACGAGGGAGCCCTCAGTGCGGTCAAGTCCAAGGACAAGGCGGCACAGACCTCGGCGTCCATGCGCGCACCGCGCCCCTCTCAGGAGGCGCGGGACCAGCAGCGTCATGGCATTCGCAGCGCCATACGTCCGCTGGGCCAAGATCAAGCTAGTGGTTCTCGTGGCGCTCAAGACCAACATGCACATCAACATGCTGGCTCAAGCGAAGTACGGTCGCCTGGACGGGGCACTGCTCCTTCTAATGTGGTTAGGAGTCCGAGCACGCCCCACTCCTCGCACCGTTCACCTCTGCCGCCCACCACTCCAGTAGAAGCCTTGGCGCGAGCGCAACTGCTCCTAGACTATCCTCCGACGGCGGACAAGACCGACGAATGGAGGGCCACTATCCAGAGCCTCATCGGCTTCGCCAACGGCGACACTGCGCGGCAACCAAGCACCTCGCTGCCGCGGCAGGACAGCCGGATGCGAGCCGATGGCAACAAGACCGGGGGAGGTGCGACTTCCATGCACTCTCCACTACGAAGGCCAAAATCGCTGACTCGCCGGGTCCACCCCGACAGCGGCTCCACCGCGTCGTCGGACCCACGAGCTCGTCGCGACCAGCGCCAAGTTCTCCATGAACGACAACAAGAAGACGCTCGAACCCGCATCGAGCGCCAAAGAGAAGCGCGATGTCAATCTGACAAGCACGCTGGGCCCTCTGTTGACATGCATGCGCGAGGGGAACCAGGCGATCTGCCGTACGCGGTAGGTTGTCCTGCGTTCACCCATGAGCTACGGCAAGTCCAGTGGCCCACCACAAAGAATTTCAAACCAGACATACCAGAGAAGTACGACGGCAAGACGCATCCGTCGGAGTTTCTCAGCATCTACACCATCGCGGTGCAGGCTGCCGGGGGACGGGACGACAAGATCCTTGCCAACTACTTCCCGCTGGTACTCAAGCCCAACGCCAGGTCCTGGCTCATGCACTTGCCAGACAATTCCATCTCCTCTTGGGCAGATTTATGCCATCAGTTTGTCGGCGCCTTTACAGGCGGCCACAAGCCACATGGCCAAGAGAGCGATCTTCATCTGCTCGCCCAGAAGGAAGGAGAGCCACTGCGCAAGTACATTCAGAGATTCAGCCGTGTACAGCACAACATCCCAGAGGTCCACCCCGCCGCGATCATCAGCGCGTTCCATCAGAACGTGCGAAACCGAAGGATGAGGGAGGAGATGGCGATGTGTAAGATCAGAGACGTCAGCGAGCTTTACGCCCTAGCCGACAAGTGTGCACGCGCTGAAGAGGGGAGGAGGCTCCCCGGAGAGAGTACAGGAGCAGGAGGATCCGACAGTGAGGATGCCGCCCCGACAAGGAAAGGCCGGCGGCGGAACAACAGAAGGAAAAAGGGCAAGGAAGTGCTAGCTGTCGAGCAGACCGGCAACGGAGGTGGCACCAAGGAAGCTAAAGCTGGTGGCTCCGACAAGGAGGCCCAGCCTGTGGCGGCCGCCGACAAGCAAGACAGCTCCGGCAAGCAGTATTGTAAGATTCACCGCACCAAGGGTCATGATCTCCAGAACCGCACCAAGCAGTATTGTTGAGCAAGAGAAAGCTGAGTACGAGCGGCGCGACAAGGAGAAGGCCCAGGAAGGAACTGGTGGATCCGGCAAGAAACGTCCCGGCTGAGGAGGACGCCGCGGCAAGGCCAAGCAGCGGCAAGGAGACAGACCTCCCCGCGGCCGCGACAAGGATGAAGATGACGACGACGACGAAGACATGGATGATGACGAGGCCGACGAGCAGGAATTTCAGAAAGCCACAGAGGTCCTGTGCGTTGATGGTGGCGCCTCTCTACATACTTTGCACCGCCAACTCAAGCAGTGGATGCGGGAAGTGAATGCAGCAGAGCCATCCATAGAGTCGCGCAAGCCCCTGAAATGGTCCAGCGCACCTATCATCTTCGACATTGAGGACCACCCTGATCGCGTAACTGCGGTCGGGTGTTTGCCGATGTTGGTTTCTCCAACTATCCGCAATCTCAAGGTGACGAAGATGCTAGTTGACGGCGGGGCTGGCTTGAACCTGATATCCTCCGCGGTCCTCCAGAAACTTCAGATCCCTGACAGCGAGCTCGAGGAGACCGGCACATTCCAAGGAATCAGCCCGGGAAGAAGCAAGCCGAAGGGAAAGATCACGCTGCCGGTCACATTTGGCAGCGAGCTGAACTTCAGGACTGAGAGGGTCACGTTTGACGTTGCCGACTTTCCATTACCTTACAATGGAATCCTTGGCCGTCTGGCACTCGCCAAGTTCATGGCAGCATCTCACTATGCGTACAACATACTGAAAATGCCAGGCCCAATAAATGTCATCTCTGTCCCTGGCGACAAGAAGGATGCTCTTATCTGTGCCGACAAGATCTACCCGGAAGCGGCAGCCGCAGCAGAGCGCAAGACACTTGCCGCTGAAGCTCCCGGAGGGAAGAAGAAGACCAAGTCCGGCAAGAGCTCTGATGCCTACTCCGGCAAGCGCACCTCTTTGGAGTGCTGCGCTACCGTCGAGGATGCACCATCGAGCTCCACCGGCAAGTGTAAGAAGGCAATGGCAGCTCCACCTGAGACTAAGAAGGTGTCCTCCAAGGAGGATGGCACTGGTGGTACCTTCACCATCAGCGCCACTCTTGACCCCAAATAGGAAAGCGCGCTCGTTACTTTCCTGCGGGCGAATGTCGACGTGTTTGCATGGCAACCGTCTGATATCCCCGGTGTTCCCAGGAAAGTAATCGAGCACCACCTTGCCGTCTGTCCTCATGCGCGGCCCGTCAAGTAGAGAGTCAGGAAGCAGGCAGTGGAGCGCCAAGAATTCATCGCAGAAGAAATCAAGAAGTTGGAAGCAGCAGGCCTTGTCAGAGGAGTGCTCCATCCCACGTGGTTGGCCAATCCTGTTGTTGTGCGCAAGGCTAACGGAAAATGGAGACTTTGTATTGACTTCACTGATGTTAATAAAGCTTGTCCCAAAGACCCATTTCCCTTGCCGCGTATTGACCAGATTGTTGACTCCACAGCCGGATGTGATTTTCTTTCATTTCTTGATGCATACTCTGGATACCATCAGATCTTCTTGGCAGAAGAGGATGAAGAGAAAACCGCATTTATCACCCCATGTGGCACGTACTGCTTCATACGGATGCCTTTGGGTTTGAAGAATGCTGGATCAACATTCGCAAGGGTAGTCCACCGTGCTTTTGAGCCGCAAATGCACAGAAATGTGGAAGCTTACATGGATGATATAGTGGTCAAGAGCAAAAACAAGGCTACTCTGATTCAAGATCTAGATGAAACTTTTGCAAATCTGCGCAGGATCAACCTCAAGCTCAATCCCGAGAAGTGCATGTTCGGAGTCCCTTCCGGCAAGCTTCTCGGGTTCTTTGTGTCACAGCGGGGGATTGAAGCCAATCCCGACAAGATCAAAGCCATCGAGCAGATTGAAGCACCAAAGCGCGTCAAGGATGTACGAAAGCTTGCCGATTGCGTGGGTGCTCTCAGCAGATTTATCTCTAAGTCCGCAGAGCGCGCCTTGCCATTTTTCAAAATATTGAAAAAGGCAGGTCCGATGAAATGGACTCCAGAAGCGGAGGCCGCGCTACAGGACTTGAAGAGGTACCTGTCCTCCACTCCAATACTTGTCGCACCTAAGCCACAAGAGAAGTTGTTGCTATATCTGGCAGCAACCAATCAAGTGGTTAGTGCTGCGTTAGTAGCGGAGAGGGAGGCGGACGATGAGCCAGCAACCGCGGCAAGTGAATCCAGTGACAAGCAGGGGGCTTCTCCGACAAGCTCTGGCCCCGACAAAGTTGAGTCTGCGCAGGCATGCAAGGAGATGCAAAGGAAAATGGTGCAGCACCCAGTTTACTTTGTTAGTTCCCTTCTACAGGGGGCTAGATCAAGGTATTCTCGCGTACAAAAATTGCTTTTCGGCCTTCTCATGGCCTCGAGAAAGCTGCGCCATTACTTCTAGGCACATGAGATAACAGTTGTCACTCGCTTTCCGTTGAAGAGGATACTGCAAAATCCAGAAGCAACCAGCAGGATTGTCGAGTGTGCACTAGAACTGTCAAGCTTTGGCCTCAAGTTTGAGAGTACTTCCACTATATAGAGCAGAGCATTGGCAGAATTCATAGCGGAATGGACGCCGACACTAGACGAAGAAACTCCAGAAACAAGCATTGCCGTCAAAGAGGCAAGCAAAGAGTGGCTAATGTACTTTGATGGTGCCTTCTCGCTGCAAGGCACCGGCGCAGGCGTGCTGCTTATCGCACCCACCGGAGAGCACCTCAAGTACGTAGTTCAGATGCATTTTCCCAAGGAGCAAGCAACGAACAATACCGCAGAGTATGAAGGTTTGCTTGCCGGACTCAGAATCGCGGCAGACCTTGGGATCAACAAGCTCATTGTCAGGGGTGACTCGTAGTTGGTCGTCCGCCAAGTAAACAAAAGCTATCAGAGTCCGTTGATGGAAGCATATGTTGATGAAGTAAGGAATCTAGAAGCACACTTTGATGGCCTACAAATGGAACACATTCCACGAGCTCAGAACGATATTGCTGACGGCCTGTCAAAGTGCGCAACACTAAAGTTACCTGTGGAACCAGGGATTTTTGTGCTCAAGCTGACTCAACCATCGACCGGACAGAGAAAGAAGAGGAAGTTGGTTTCTGATGACTACTTTCCGGCAGAGCTTCCCGAAGCCGCCGCCAAGAAGGTCCCCAAGATCGACGCCAAGAGTGCTAAGGAGCAGTCTGCTCCGGCAAACCTCTTGGTTCGTTCCGTTGAAGCAAACGCTCCCGACAAGTTTTGCTCCGGCAAGCTTGCCGAGGAATATCATGCTCCGGCCGAACCGCAGGTTCTTGCCGTAGAAGCGGATGTTCCCACAGCAACAGATATGCCTTTAGCCCTTGTTGTCGAGCCACAAGCTCCAGCATGGGCGCAGCAGATCGTCCGTTTCCTTCAGACAGGAGAGCTTCCCGAAGAGCAAGAAGAAGCGGAGAGTAGCCCGGCAGTCAAGTATGTACAAGTTTGTTGACAACACACTTTACAGAATAAGACTGAACAGTGTGAAATTCAAGTGCATTCGCCGGGAAGATGGACAACAGCTGTTGGCAGAGATACATGGAGGCATATGTGGTCACCACATTGGCGCAAGAGCACTTGCCGGCAAAGCATTCCGACAAGGTTTCTTCTGGCCGACAGCCCTCCAGGATGCAACTGCACAAGTAACCAAGTGTGAAGCGTGCCAGTTCCATTCCAAACAGATACACCAGCCAGCTCAAGCTCTCCAGACGATCCCTTTATCCTGGCCATTTTCGGTCTGGGGGCTCGACATCCTCGGCCCCTTTCCCCGAGCTGTCGGGGGCTTTGAGTTCTTGTACGTCGCCATCGACAAGTTCACAAAGTGGCCGGAAGTGGAACCAGTAAGGAAGGTGACAGCACAGTCAGCAGCCAAGTTCTTCAGGTCGATTGTTTGCCGTTTCGGGATCCCTAACAGGATCATCACCGACAACGGCACGCAATTTACGAGCCGCACCTTCATGCAGTACGTCCAAGATCTTGGCGCCAAGGTATGCTTCGCTTCTGTTGCTCATCCGAGAAGCAACGGTCAAGCGGAGAGGGCAAATGCTGAAGTGCTGCGAGGCCTCAAGACCAGAACTTTCGACAGGCTGCACAAGTGCGGAAGAAACTGGATCGAGGAGCTGCCGGTGGTTCTTTGGTCGATCAGGACGACGCCAAATCGAGCCACTGGCCAGACACCTTTCGCTCTAGTCTACGGAGCAGAGGCAGTTCTCCCCACGGAACTCTTTTACGGGTCACCTCGAGTGCTCGCTTATGATGAGCTCGAGCAAGAGCAGTTGCGCCAAGATGACGCGCTGCTCCTTGAGGAAGACCGTCTTCAGGCTGTTGTGCGAGTCGCTCGCTACCAGCAAGCTTTGCGTCGCTACCATAGCTGCAAAGTTAAAGCCAGGAGCTTCGAGGAAGGCGACCTTGTTCGTTGGCGTGTTCAGTCCGCCAAGAATTCCAACAAGTTGATGCCGAAGTGGGAAGGCCCTTATCGGGTGAAACGAGTCACTAGGCCCGGCGCTGTCCGCCTTGAGACCGAAGATGGCATTCCGGTGAGCAACTCCTGGAACATTGAACATCTTCGTAAGTTTTATCCGTAGGGCGCGGTTGCTGGAAGCTTTTCCGGCAACCACCTTTTTTACAAGTCTTGCCGCTGTTGCATGTAACGCTTTGTACAAAGCCGGGCGCAGACCCCGTGCACCAGTAAAGTTCATGTGCCCCGCACGTCTTGTCAGTTTTTTTATGCTATAATCCTTTTTTGCATATGTTATCTGACACTTTGTGCAGCACCAGACCCCGGTAAGCGATAATGAGCCCAAGGCTCCATATCATTACTTTATTTCTCTGTTTCTTTCTCAAAAGAAGGAAGGTTCCCTCGCCCACAAGGTTTACCGGGGGGGTGGGGTGGGGAAGGAGAAGATAATGGTGTGGACCAGGCCGTTCAAGAAAGTTTCTCCTTGCCGGGAAGCAGACGACAAAAAAGCTAAGTTGCTAAAGTTTGAGCAATCAGTTTTTTAAGTTTTTTGAGTTATTTTCCTTGAATGACCGTGCTTTGTATGGAAAACCTGTGCGTGGAGGAACCAACTCGTAGCTAGCTGCGCCCTTACTTTGTTTTGAGTCTGCTCAACAACTTAAGTGAGCTGCAACTAGTTGCGACAAGGTTGCTTGTCGGTAGCGACCCCGCCAGCAGGCTGCTGAAGTTCCGCACTCGGTGCTCGCGGCAAGGGTGCCTGCACCGGCAAGTTTCCCTAGAAAGTGTAGGGCAGAACCATACAAAGCCAAGAGTCGAGTAAAGGAAGTAACACAACAATTTTTTGCCTAAGATAGAGTTATATTAAAAAAAATAACTTGTCGCGCCTCTAATAAAGTGTTCCCATGACATGACTGGCAGCGACAAGAAAAGAAGAAAACGGACGGCCTAATCTTCGCAATCGCCGTCAACCCTTTTGACCTTGTTCACCCTGTCCACAATGGGTGAGACGAGGGCCTTAAGTGCGTCAAGATCAGCGTCCGCCGGTAGCCTCTTGAGGACGTTGGTGAGGTTGAGGCCCAGATTGCGGAAGGCCACCTTCACCAGCACCTTCTTCAGAACCCCGGCAGAAATCGAGCGTGACTCGTCGGCCAACTGCTTTGGGATCCGTTCCCGGAGTTGCTGGAGCGCCGCCGCCACGCCTTTGAAGAACAGAGTGAGCTTGGAGCTGGGTTGGAGGTTCTTGTCGGAGGAGTACCCGAAGCCTTCCACCCCCAATTGCACTAGCTCCTCTTCGATGACTGCAGCAATGTTCACGAGGCCCTCCATCCAGAGCGCCACAGTATCTCTGAGAAGATTCTAGGTTTCGGCGGCCCTCGCTAGAAGCGCCTCGTTGGCCTTGATGTCCTTCTTCAAGTCCGCCTCCTGTTTCTTGGCGCCGTCCAACGTCTCCGTCAGGGTGGCCAGCTTCAGCTCCAGATCAGCATTGGAATTCTTGGCGGCGTGCAGCTCTTTGCCCTTCTCGGAGAGTTGGCCCTGCAGCTCACCGTGGGCAAGGGCGTCCTTCTCGCACTCCAGCTTGAGCGCGGCAAGCTCTTCGCCACCCACCTTCAGATCAGCCTCCAGCTGTGCCACCTTTACTTCCAATTCCTTCTTGGCGGTCTCGGCAGCCGCAGCCGCATCCTTTGCCTCTTGGAGGGACCCGCCAAGTGCCCGTTCGTGCGCGGCAAGCTCCTCCTTGTGGCTGTCGAGGTTCACTTTCCGCTGAGCCAGCTCGCCTTCTCGTGCGTACAGCTTCTCGCCGGTGACCCGCTGCTACTCTTCAGCTTCGGCCTTCTCGAGGAGGAAGGCCTTCCGCTCTTCAGCAAGCTGCTCCCGCTCCTCCGCCAAGGCACGGAGAGCTTCCTGGCGAAAACCCCGGAGCTCCTCCGTGCGCTTCTCTATATCCACGCTCGCTTTCGCGACGAGCGCTTCCCGGGACTCCAACTTGACTTGACGGGCGTGATAGAGTGCCAGCAGCCTCCGCAGCAGCCGCTCCTCCTCGGGCTCGTCACTGCTGCTTCCCGGTGCGTCAATGATCGACAACCCAGCGGAGGCGAGCACCTCCCCATCCAGAACTTCTCCTTCCACCGGTGCCTTGGAGCTTGACGCCTAAGGGAGCTTGATGAAGATGCCCTCGCCAGCCTTTAGATAGGCGCCGGGCTGGGGCTCCTCGGAGCCTGACGCAGCGGCAGCGGCGGAGGGATCGGCGGTCGGTGCAGCGCCTGACGCTCCTGCGGCCTCAGGGCCGTCAGTGCGATTCGCCAGATCCCCCGCCAGCTTCCTCGGCGGCAGCCTTGGCGGCCTCTTCACTGGCAGGCACATCGGCACCAGCTCCGTCTTCGGTGGCCGCGGCATCATTAGTGTTGCCGCGCGCGTCCTCTCCGCCGCCCGCCTCAGTCTCCACCGGATCCGCGGAGGGTGGACCTGACGACCGGAGAAGAATGAGAAGTCAAACAAGCACTCAAGAAGAAAAATCAGCAGAAGAATACAAACAAAGTTTCGGGCAGAAAGGATTACCTGTGCTGGGATCCGCTGTCATAAGCTCCACCACCGGCGGATCGTTAGCGTTGTCCCTTGCCGGAGGCTCCTCCCTTACCGGAGAACGCTCCGTTGCCGGGGAGTCTGCCCTTGGCGGCGTAGTCGGAGCAGACGACGAGTCGGAGGTGATCACCACGCCCTCCTGATGAAGCTGTTCTGCTCCTGCGCAAACAAACCAGTGATCAGATGTCAACAAAGGAAAAGAGCAACCACGCACACCCAGAAGCAGAAAGTAAACCATATGCTTACGCTGGGGGCTGCTCTGTGAAGTGATGGCCGGATCCGGCAAGGTGGTCTCGGGCGCGCCTCCTGTCGTCGCAGTGGGCTCGTCATCGATGATCACCACCTCAGCCTTGGCCCTCTCGCCGCCCTCTGGGCCAGAGTCCTGAAAAGGGAGAGTCCAGGGTGGGTCAGATCAGATGCAAGACAGGAATGACAAGTTAAAGAACTACAAGAACAACAAGGGAATCTTACTCTTCTTCCTCTTCCTTGTCGGAGCTGAGCGCGGAGAGGTCGAAGTTCGGGCCACCTCCGGTGTGACGAGGTGGAGGGGTGGGATCCCTTGGCCGCTTGGCGGGGACTGCGGCGCCAGCCCGAGATGACCCCGCCCCAGTTGCCACTACGGCGGGAGGCGCACCCGCGGCAACCGTACTTGCCGCGACGGAGCGCGTCGCACGGCGCTGCGGCTGTTGACCAGCTTGCCGCCCTACTGCGTCCCCGATCCTGCGGAGGCGCCTTCTTGGCTGCACTAGGGGCTGCGTTCTGGGCCCTATTCCCGGCAAGCTCCTCGGAGATGGCGGGCCGCTCGCACCCTCGGCGGGCTCACTCAACTCGGCGTCGGGCGCGGCAAGCTCTTCTTCATCTTCGGGCCACTCCCGCTCAGCAAGACTCATCGCCGATGCCGCGTCCGCTTCCTCCACCGTGAACCCAAATTCACCCGCGGCTGCAGCTGCCGCCGCCTCTTCCGCCCTGGTGGCGATGCGTTCCATCTCTTGATCGGTGGTGTCGCGGGTGAGGAGCTTCTTGTCATCAGCATTGACCGCTACTTCCACTTGGCTGTCGAAGAACTGCTGCACAACGTCTCCGGCAGGCTCTTGCCAAGTTGGAGCGATCCCATGCGAATCACACAACGGCATCATGGCGCAGATGCGGTTGCGTGAGGAGTTGTTGCACAGAGGAATGACGCCTGCCGGCAACCTGAACCACTCGGGATGCTGTGGGTCGTGCTTGAATATCTCCTTGAGTATCCCATCCAACTCTATGACGGTGAAATTGAAGTTGAGGCCTGGGCGCAACCTCATGATATCTGCTGGGCCTCCAAATTCCCAGGCGGGTCTCCCCCTCGCCTGCAGAGGGGCGATGCACCGGCGAAGGAAATCTGCGCCGATAGCTCCTACAGTAAGCCCGGCAAGCCTGAGACGCAAGATCCGAGTGGTGGCGATCTTCAGCTTGTCGTCGTCCACGGACAGAGCGCTCCAGTCATTGCCACGCACTGCTGGGGCTTGGCGCAGGGCAGTGAACGGCTGCGGGCTCTCGTCTACAACCCAGCACCAATCTGCTCTCCAGTCGTCCCACTTGTTGTGGAGCTCCCCCTCCAGATAGGTCTCCTTCTTGCCGGCCCGCGAGATCCAGGCGATCCCGCCGGCAAGAGGTTCCCCTCTCTCGACACGAGGCATAAAGAAATGGCGGAAGAGAGCTACATTGGGGTGGACTCCGACAAAGTTTTCGCATAGATGGGCGAAAACTGCCATGGTCAGAACGGCGTTGGGGGTGAAGTCAAGGAGGTGGAGTCCATCGGTGTTCATGACGTCGCAAAAGAAATCAGAGAATGGCGGGCAGAGCCCGCAGTAGAAGAACACGGCGAAGAAAGAATATCCGCCAACTGGAGCTGCTTGCGAGGCGATGGCGGGGAGTACCTTCGTGCGCGGATGCGCCCGCGTCTCCGTCGACCAGAAGAGATAGTACCACTCCCTCAGCTCCTTCGCGGAGAGCTCGGGGGGGAAAGTGGCCCGCTCCTTCCGCAGCGCCTCAAGCCGCTGCGCTTCGGTCGACTTCACAGCTTTCGCGGCCGCAGCCTTCGTGGCCTTCCCCTTCCCGGGCTTCGGAGGCATGGCGGAGGCGGTGGGGGAGATTGACGGTGCTGGTGGTGGCGGCAGCGACGGGGGCGGAGCGCTGCCCTCTTTCAACTCTGCAAGCGGAGGTGGGCGGCGGAGATTTCTGAGATTGCAGCAGCGAAGGGCAAAGGTGGGGGAAATGCCCCTGTTTCCCCTGCTTATAAAGAGGGACGGGGCGGACATTTCGGCCTTCCAAATAAACAACCACCCACGATCTCTCCCATGACTCCGCGATTGACGCGTGCCATTACGGGGGGCGCGGTGGATACGGAGTTAGATTCGGCATTACCCAGGCTCCGCGCGTGCCCGTGCCCTGTTTTGGGCCTAGCCCAACAGCGCTCGGCACTGTGTGTGGCCCAGGCCCGGGGGCTCCTGTCGGTGTACTAGAGTAGGGGTACCCTAGTATCCCGAACTTGTGCACGGGCAGTTGCAGCGCCGCGCGGCAAGTCTTGGCGGACGACCACTAGAGTCCTTCGTGGATTCCTTTGGAGCCATTCAAGAACAAAGCATTCAAGATGAAGAGACAAGGCCCCGGCAAGAGGATCTTGCCGGGAAGAGACAAGGCCTCGGCAAGAGGAGCTTGCCGGGAAGGCCAACCACGGCACTTCAAGAAACTTGTCGCGATGCACCGCACGTCCCGGCAAGGTCCGGTGAGTGACAAGCTTCTGGACTTGACAAGACAACGACCCCGACAAGGTACTCGCCGGGGGCCCACTGCCACTCTGTACCCACGCTCCAGCGCACCCACCCGCGTGTCACCATGAGGCTTCCTCAGGGGCGCGTGGCGGGAGCCTGTGCAGCCAGGGGTACGCGGTGGCAAGCGGAGATGAAGAGAAGGCCATCGTGGCAAACGGTGGCGCTCCTAACGGTCACTTTTTGCACTGTTTAGGCAACTCAGACGGGCATTCAATGACCTTGTCCCCTGCCGTCAGACTTAGGTAGGGTGCACTGTGTCCACAGTAGCGGTAGCTGCACCTACCGCATCCTTTTCCATTTTTACCCTTCTAGTCTACGTTGCCACCTGTCGGTGACCCCTTGAAAGTATAAAAGGAGGCCCAAGCGCAACGTAGAGGGGATTCGGCTCATTCGAAACATCAGGAACACTCTCACGCTCGGTCTGGCAGCGTCCATCGCTCCCAAGCAAGAATTCAATACACACAAACAAGCAGCAGTAGGGTTTTACGCATCCGTGTGGCCCGAAGCTAGGTAAAACTGCTCGCGTGTACTGCCTCGATCCGCTCTTTGCGCGGCCTCCGCCCCATCTAAACCGAAAGGGGCCCTGTCCCCATAGGTGTTGGTGGATCAGTTTCCCCGACACCTAGTACCCCGAACTTGTGCACGGGCAGTTGCAGCACCTCGCGGCAAGGCTTGCCGGGCGACCGCCAAGATCCTCCGTGGTTCCTTTGGAGCCATTCAAGAACAAAATATTTAAGCCCAGGAGACAAGGCCCTGGCAAGAGGAGCTTCCCGGGAAGGCCAACCAAGGCATTTCAAGGAACTTGCCGCGAGGCGCCGCGCGTCCTGGCAAGGCCCGGTGAGCGACAAGCTTCCGGACCCGACAAGGCAACGGTCGTGGCAAGGCGCTTGCCGCGGCAGGCGGCCACTCTGTGCCCACGCTCCAGCGCATCCACCAATGTGTCGCTCTAGGAGCCTTTCCAGGCGCGCGTGGAAGGAGGCTGTGCAGCCAGCGGTACACGGTGGCATGCGAAGCGGACAAGATCGCCATCGTGGCGAGCGGTGGCGCCCCTGACGGTCCTTTTCTGCACTGTTTGGGCTACACAGACGGGCATTTAATGCCCTTGTCCCCTGCCGTGAGGTTTAGGTAGGAAACACTGTACAAGTAACTGTACCAACCACCTGTCTTTTTACATTTGTACCCTTGTTTACGTTGCCACCTGTCGGTGACCCCTTGAGCATATAAAAGGAGGCCCATGCACAACGTAGAGGGGGTTCGGATCATTTGGAAGCCAGAAAAACACTTAGCTCTCTTCGAGCAAGAACACAAGACAATCAAACAAGCAATAGTAGGAGTATTATCTCTCCGGAGAGCTCCGAAGCTGGGTAAACTGCTCGTGTGCTTCGCCTCGATCCGCTCATCGTGCGACCTCCGCCCCCCGCCGAACCGAAAGGGGCCACGGTCCGCCGGCCCCATAGGTGTTCGTGGATCAGTTTCCCCAACATCTTTGGCGCGCCAGGTAGGGGGCGTCGAGATTGCGTGAACCTGATCCGGCGTTCACATGAGCTAGATCTTCATTTTCCTTCATCAACATGCCACCGAAGAAGAAGGCTTCGGAGGCAGCTGTTCCGTCCACGTCGATCCCACCGCCACCGGAGCAAACGGGTGGTGGGGTAGACGTCGGCAGAAGGACGGACGTCGACGAGGAAGCTCACAACACTGCCAGGTCCAAGGGCAAGGCGGCGCAGACCTCGACGTTCGTGCTTGTTCCGCGCCCATCTCAGGAGGCGCAGGAACGACAACGTCATGGTACTCGCAGTACCATACGTTTGTTGGGCCAAGATCAAGCTGGTGGATCCCGGGGCGCTCAAGATCAGCATGCACGCCAGCGTACCAGTACGAGCGAGACACGGTCGCCCGGACGGGATAATGCTCCTTCTAACATAGTTAGAAGTCCGAGCACATCCCGCTCCTCGCGCCGTCCGCCACTGCCACCCACCAGTCCGGCAGAAGCTTTGGCGCGAGCTCAACTGCTCCTGGATTACCCTCCGACGTCGGACAAGATCGACGAATGGAGGGCCACCATTCAGAGTCTCATCGGCTACGCCAACGGCGACACTCCGCGGCAACCGAGCGCGTCGCTGCCGCGGCAGGATTGCCAGGAGCGAGCCGGTGGCGACGAAACTGGTGGAGGGGCAACCACCATGCAATCACCACCCCGAAGGCCAAGATTGCCGACTCGCCGGATCCACCTCGACAGCGACTCCACCGCATCGTCGGATCCACGATCTTGTCGTGATCAGCGCCAAGTTCTTCACGATCGACAGCAAGAAGATGCTCGTACTCGCATCGAGCGCCAAAGAGAAACGCGACGTCAATCCGACAAGCGCGCTGGGCCCTCTGTTGACATGCATGCGCCATGGGAACCAGGCGACTTGCCGTACGCGGTAGGTTGCCCTGCGTTCACTCGTGAGCTGCGGCAAGTCCAGTGGCCCAGCACGAAGAACTTCAAGCCAGACGTACCGGAGAAGTACGACGGCAAGACGCATCCGTCGGAGTTCCTCAGCATCCACACCATTGCGGTGCAGGCTGCCGAGGGACGGGACGACAAGATCCTTGCCAACTACTTCCCGCTGGTGCTCAAGCCCAACGTCAGATCCTGGCTCATGCACTTGCCGGACAACTCCATATCCTCTTGGGCCGATCTATGCCATCAGTTTGTCGGCGCCTTCACAGGCGGCCACAAGCCTCATGGCCAAGAGAGTGACCTTCACCTGCTCGCCCATAAGGAAGGAGAGCCCCTACGCAAGTACATTCAGAGATTCAGCAGTGTACAACACAACATCCCAGACGTCCACCCTGCCGCGGTGATCAGCGCGTTCCATCAGAACATGCGAAACCGCAGGATGCGGGAGGAGATGGCGATGTGAAAGATCAGAGACGTCAGTGAGCTATATGCCCTGGCCGACAAGTGTGCGCGCGCTGAGGAAGGGAGGAGACTCCCCGGAGAGAACATAGGAGTAGGAGGATCTGACAGTGATGATGCTGCCCCGGCAAAGAAAAACCGGCGGCGGAATAACAGGAAAAAGAAAGGCAAAGAGATGCTAGCCGTTGAGCAGTCCGGCAAAGAAGCCAAAGCTGTTAACTCCGGCAAGGAGGTTGCCGCAGCCATGGCAGTTGTCGACAAGCAGGACGGCACCAACAAGCAGTACTGCAAGATCCACCGCACTAAGGGCCATGACCTCCAGAGCTGCAAGAAATCGAGCAGCTTGTTGAGCAACAGAAAGCTGAATACGAGTGGCGCGACAAGCAGAAAGCCCTGGAAGGTGCTGGAGGATCCGGCAAGAAACGTCCCGGCCGAGGAGGACGCCGCGGCAAGGCCAAGCAGCGGCAAGGAGACAGGCCTCCCCGCGGCCGCGACAAGGATGAAGATGACGACGACGATGAAGATATGGATGATGATGAGACCGATGAGCAAGAGTTTTAGAAAGCCACAGAGGTCCTGTGCGTTGACGGTGGCGCTTCTCTGCATACTTCGCACCGCCAGCTCAAGCAGTGGGTACGGGAAGTTAATGCAGCAGAACCACCCGTCGAGTCACGCAAGCCTCTGAAATGGTCCAACACGCCTATCATCTTTGATATTGAGGATCACCCTGATTGCATAACTGCGGTCGGGTGTTTGCCGATGTTGGTTTCACCAACTATCCGCAACCTCAAGGTCACTAAGATGCTAGTTGACGGCGGGGCCGGCTTGAACCTGATCTCCTCCACGGTGCTCCAGAAACTCCAGATCCCTGACAACGAGCTCGAAGAAACCGGTACGTTCCAAGGAATCAATCCGGGAAGGAGCAAGCCGAAGGGAAAGATTACGCTGCCGGTAACATTTGGCAGCGAGCTGAACTTTAGAACTGAGAGGGTCACTTTTGACGTTGCTGATTTTCCATTGCCTTACAATGGGATACTCGGCCGTCCAGCACTCGCCAAATTCATGGCAGCCTCTCACTATGCCTACAACATGCTGAAGATGCCAGGCCCGATAAGTGTCATCTCTGTCCCTGGCAACAAGAAGGATGCTCTTATCTGCGCCGACAAGATCTACCGGGAATCAACAGCAGCAACAGATCGCAAGTCACTTGCCGCTAAAGCTCCAGGGGGGAAGAAGAAGACCAAGTCCGGCAAGAGCTCTGATGCCCACTCCGGCAAGCGCACCTCTTCGGAGTGCTGCGCTACCGTCGAGGACGCACCATCGAGCTCCACCGGCAAGTGTAAGAAGGTAATGGCAGCTCCACCTGAGACCAAGAAGGTGTCCGCCAAGGAGGACGGCATTGGTGGTACCTTCACCATCAGTGCCACTCTCGACCCCAAATAGGAAAGTGCGCTCGTTGCTTTCCTGCGGGCGAACGTCGATGTGTTTGCATGGCGACCGTCTGACATCCCCGGTGTTCCCAAGAAAGTAATTGAGCAACACCTTGCCGTCTGTCCTCATGCGCGGCCCGTCAAGCAAAAAGTCAGGAAACAGGCAGTGGCACGCCAAGAATTCATTGCGGAGGAAATCAAGAAGTTGGAAGCAGCAGGCCTTGTCAGAGGAGTGCTCCATCCTACGTGGTTGGCCAATCCTGTAGTCGTGCGCAAGGCTAATGGGAAATGGAGGCTTTGTTTCGACTTTACCGATGTTAATAAAGCTTGTCCCAAAGACCCATTTCCCTTGCCGCGCATCGATCAGATTATTGACTCCACGGCCGGATGTGATTTGCTTTCATTTCTTGATGCATACTCAGGATACCATCAGATCTTCATGGCAGAAGAGG
Organism: Triticum aestivum; assembly: GCF_018294505.1. Taxonomy (NCBI): domain Eukaryota; kingdom Viridiplantae; phylum Streptophyta; class Magnoliopsida; order Poales; family Poaceae; genus Triticum; species Triticum aestivum. Next base: position 227,909,319 of record NC_057804.1, on the reverse strand, counting down.
ATGAGGAGAAGACCGCATTCATCACCCCGTGTGGCACGTACTGTTTCGTACGGATGCCTTTCGGTTTGAAGAATGCTGGTTCAACATTTGCAAAGGTAGTCCACCATGCTTTTGAGCCGCAGATGCACAGGAATGTGGAAGCCTACATGGATGATATAGTGGTCAAGAGCAAGGATAGGGCGACCCTGATTCAAGATTTAGACGAAACATTTGCAAATCTGCGCAAGATAAACCTCAAGCTTAACCCTGAGAAGTGCGTGTTTGGAGTCCCTTCCGGCAAGCTTCTTGGGTTCTTTGTGTCTCAACGGGGGATTGAAGCCAATCCCGACAAGATCAAGGCCATTGAGCAGATCGAAGCACCAAAGCGCGTCAAGGATGTACGAAGGCTTGCCGGTTGCGTGGCTGCTCTCAGCAGGTTTATTGCTAGATCTGCTGAGCGTGCCCTGCCATTTTTCAAAATATTGAAAAAGGCAGGTCCAATGAAATGGACTCCAGAGGCGGAGGCTGCGCTGCAGGACTTGAAGAAATACATGTCCTCCGCTCCAACACTTGTCGCACCTAAGCCACAAGAGAAGTTGCTGCTGTATATAGCGGCAACCAATCAAGTGGTTAGTGCTGCGTTAGTGGCAGAGAGGGAGGCAGACGACGAGCCAGCAACCACGGCAGATGCATCCAGCAACAAACAGGGGGCTTCGCCGGCAAGTTCTGGTCTCGACAAGGATGGATCTGCGCAAGAGCATGAGAAGATGCAGAAGAGAATGGTGCAGCGCCCAGTTTACTTTGTCAGCTCCCTTCTACAGGGGGCTAGGTCAAGGTACTCTGGTGTGCAGAAATTGCTTTTCGGCCTCCTCATGGCCTCGAGAAAGCTGCGCCATTACTTCCAAACACATGAGATCACAGTCGTCACTCGTTTTCCGCTGAAGAGGATACTGCAAAATCCAGAAGCAACAGGCAGGATTGTCGAGTGGGCACTGGAACTGTCAAGCTTTGGCTTAAAGTTTGAAAGCACTTCAACTATCCAAAGCAGAGCATTGGCAAAGTTCATAGCAGAGTGGACGCCAACACAAGATGAAGAAATTCCAGAGACGAGCATCCCCGTCAAGGAGGCGAGCAAAGAGTGGCTGATGTACTTTGATGGTGCCTTCTCACTGCAAGGCGCCGGAGCGGGCGTGCTGCTTGTCGCACCCACCGGAGAGAACCTTAAGTACGTAATCCAGATGCACATTCCCAAGGAGCAAGCAACCAACAATACTGCAGAGTATGAAGGATTGCTTGCCAGTCTCAGAATCGCAGCAGACCTTGAGATCAAGAAGCTCATTGTCAGGGGTGACTTGCTGCTTGTCGTCCGCCAAGTAAACAAGAATTATCAGAGTCCGTTGATGGAAGCATATGTTGATGAAGTGAGAAAGCTGGAAGAGCACTTTGATGGCCTACAGATGGAGCATGTTACGAGAGCTCAGAATGACATTGTTGATGGCCTGTCGAAGTGCGCCGCACTAAAGTTGCCTGTGGAACCAGGGATCTTTGTGCTCAAGCTGACTCAACCTTCCGTAACACCATCAACTGGACAGAACAAGAAGAGGAAGTTGATTTCTGGTGACTATTTTCCGCCAAAGCTCCCTGAAGCCGCCGCCAAGAAAGTCCCCAAGATCAACACCAAAGATGCTGAGGAGCAGTCTGCTCCGGCAAGCCTTATGGTTTGTTCCGTCGTAGCAGACGCTCCCGACAAGCTTTGCTCCGGCAAGCTTGCCGGGAACATCAAGCTCCGGCAGAGCCGAAGGTTCTCGCCATAGAAGCGGATGCTCCCGCCGCAACAGATGTGCCTTTAGTCCTTGTTGTCGAGCCACAAGCTCCAGCATGGGCACAACAGATTGTCCATTTCCTTCAGACAGGAGAACTTCCCGAAGAGCAAGAAGAAGCGGAAAAAGTAGCCCGGCAGTCAAGTATGTACCAGTTTGTCGACAGCACACTGTACAGAAGGAGACTCAACGGTGTGAAATTGAAGTGTATTCATCGGGAAGACGGACGAAAGCTCTTGGCAGAGATACATGGAGGCATATGTGGTCACCACATTGGCGCAAGAGCGCTTGCTGGCAAAGCGTTCTGGGAAGGTTTCTTTTGGCCGACAGCCCTCCAGGATGCAACTGCACAAGTAACCAAGTGTGAAGCATGCCAGTTCCATTCCAAACAGATACACCAGCCAGCTCAAGCTCTCCAGACGATCCCTTTATCCTGGCCATTTTCGGTCTGGGGGCTCGACATCCTTGGCCCCTTTCCCCGAGCTGTCGGGGGCTTTGAGTACTTGTACGTTGCAATCGACAAGTTCACAAAGTGGCCGGAAGTGGAACCAGTGAGGAAGGTGATAGCACAGTCAGCAATCAAGTTCTTCAGGTCGATTGTTTAACGTTTCGGGATCCCTAACAGGATCATCACCGACAACGGCACGCAATTCACGATCCGCACCTTCATGCAGTACGTCCAAGATCTTGGCGCCAAGATCTGCTTCGCTTCTGTTGCTCATCCGAGAAGCAACGGTCATGTGGAGAGGGCAAATGCTGAAGTGCTGCGCGGGCTCAAGACCAGAACTTTCGACAGGCTGCACAAGTGCGGAAGAAACTGGATCGAGAAGCTGTCGGTGGTTCTTTGGTCGATCAGAATGACGCCAAATCGAGCCACTGGCCAGACACCTTTCGCTCTAGTCTATGGAGCAGAGGCAGTTCTCCCCACGGAACTCGTATACGGATCACCTCGAGTGCTCGCTTATGATGAGCTTGAGCAAGAGCAGCTGCGACAAGATGACGTGCTGCTCCTTGAGGAGGATCGTCTTCAGGCTGCTGTACGAGCTGCTCGATACCAGCAAGCTTTGTGCCGCTACCACAGCCGCAAAGTTAATGCCAGAAGCTTCGAGGAAGGCGACCTTGTTCTTCGGCGCGTTCAGTCCGCCAAGAATTCCAACAAGTTGACGCCGAAGTGGGAAGGCCCTTATCGGGTGAAACGAGTCACTAGGCCCGGCGCTGTCCGCCTTGAGACCGAAGATGGCATTCCGGTGAGCAACTCCTGGAACATTGAGCATCTTCGTAAGTTTTACCCATAGGGCGCGGTTGCCGGAACCTGTTCCGGCAACCACCTTTTGTACAAGTCTTGCCGATGTTGCATGTAATCCTTTGTACAAAGCCGGGCGCAGATCCCGTGCATAAGTAAAGCTCATGTGCTCCGCACATCCTGTCAATTTCATGCATTGTCTTCTTTATTGCATGCATTATCTGACACTTTGTGCAGCACCTACCTCCGGTAAGCAATGACGAGCTGAAAAGCTCCATATCTTTATTTTCTCCTCTTTCTTTTTTCTCAACAAAGGAAAGGAAGGTACCCTTGTGGGAAAGGAGAAGATAATGGTATGGACCAGGCGTCGTTTAAGGAAGTTTTTCGCCTTGCCGGGAAGCAAACGACAGAAAAGCTAAGTTGCCAAAGTTTGAGCAATTAGTTTTAAATTTTTAAGTTATCTTCCTTGAATGACCGTGCTTTGTATGGAAAACCTGTGCGTGGAGGAACCAACTCGTAGCTAGTTGCGCCCTTACTTTGTTTCGAGTCCGCTCAACAACTTAAGTGTGCTGCAACTAGTCGCGACAAGGTTTCTTGTCGGAAGCGGCACCGCCAGCAGGCTGCTGACGTCCCGCACTCAGCGCTTGCGGCTCGGGTGCCTGCGCCGACAAGTTCCCTAAAAGCGTAGGGTAAAAACATACAAAGGAAGGAATCTAGTAAAGGAAATAACGTAGCAATTGATAACAGAAATAGAGTTATATTACAAAATAACTTGTCGCAGCTCTAAGAGATTGATCTTATAATATGGCTAGCAGCAACAAGGAGAAAGAGAAAACGGGCGGCCTAGTCTACGTGATCGCCCTCAACCCTCTTGATCTCGCTCACCTTGTCCTTAATGGGTGCAACAAGGGCCTTGAGTGCATCCAGATCGGCGTCAGGCGGCAAGGACCTGAGGACGTTGGTGAGGTTGAGGCCTGGGTTGCGGAAGGCCACCTTCATCGGTACCTTCTGGAGAGCCCCCGCGCAAATCCTGCGCGACTCGTCGGCCAGCTGCTTTGGGATCCTCTCCCGGAGTCGCTGGAGTGCCGTCGCCACGCCGTTGAAGAACAGGCCGAGCTTGGCGCTGGGTTGGAGATGCTCGTCGGAAGGATACCCAAAGTCCTCCATCCCCAGCTGCGCCAGCTCCCTGTCGATGACTGCGGCGATATTCACCAGACCCTCGGTCCAATGCTCCACCGTCTCCCTAAATGAGTTCTGGGTAACAGCGATGCTCGCCAGCAGCGCCTTGTCAGCCTTGATCTACTCCGACAAGGTCACCTCTCGCTCCTTGGCGGCGTCCAGCGTCTGAGTCAGCGTAGCTAGCTTCAACTCGAGATCCGCGTTGGAGTCCTTGGCGGCGCTGAGCTCCTTGCTCCTTTCAGCAAGAAGACCCTGCAGCTCACCATGAGCAGCAGCATCCTTCTCGCGCTCGCGCTTGAGCACAGCAAGCTCCTCGCCACTCGTCTTGAGGTTGGCCTCCAACTGCGTCACCCTCGTCTCCAGCTCCTTCTTGGCGGCCTCTGCAGTTGCGGCAGCATCCCTTGCTTCCTTGAGAGCCCCGCCAAGTGTTTCCTCGCGCGCGGCAAGGTCCTCCTCGCAGCTGTCAAGGTTGGCCTTCCGCTGCACCAACTCGCCTTCTCGCGCGGACTGCTTCTCGGCAGCAAGCCTTTGTTCCTCCTCAAGGAAAGCTGTACGCTCCTCAGCGAGTCGCTCCCGCTCCTGTGCCAGGGACCGGAGGGATTCTTGATTGAGGCCCCGGAGCTCCTCCGCGCGTTTCTCCATATCGACTCCCGCCCTCGCGACAAGTGCTTCCCGGGAAGCCAGCTTGGCTTGTCGTGCGCGGTAGAGTGACAGCAGCTTCCGCAGCAGCTGCTCCTCCTCAGGCTCGCCACTGCTGCTGCTTGGCGCATCAACCAACGACAGCCCGGCGGAGGCGAGCAGCTCCTCATCGAAAGCTTCTCCTTCGACCGGCGCCCTGGAGCTCGACGCCTAGGGAAGCTTGATGAAGATACCGTCGCCGGCCTTCAAGTAGGCACCGGGCTGGGGCTCTTCGGAGACTGGCTCCACGGCAGCGGCGGAGGGATCGGCGGTCGGCGCAGCGCGTGGCGCTCCTGCAGCCTCAGGGCCGTTAGTGCGATCGCCCGACCCCTCGCCAGCTTCTGCGGTGGCAGACTTGGTGGCCTCTTCACCGGCGGGCTCATCAGCACCGGCCCCTTCTTCGTTGGCGGCGGCGTCGTCGTTACTTCCAGCACGCCTTCCTCGCTGGCGTCCTCAGTCTCCATTGGCTCCGCAGCAGATGGATCTAAAGAATGAAGAAGGGAGAAAAGTCAAGCGAAAATCCAAGAAAGGGAATTCAGAAGAAGAAGGGCCCAAGGGAAGATTCCAGGCAAGAAGATTACCTGTACTAGGATCTGTAGTCGCGGTCTCAACCGCCGGAGGATCACTGGTGCCGTCCCTTGTCGGAGAACTGTCCCTTGCTGGAGCGTTCTCCCTTGCCGGAGAGCGCTCCCTTGCCGGGGACTCCTCCCTTGGCGGCGTAGTCGAAGCAGATGGCGCTTCGGGGGCGGCTTCCGGGCCCTCCTGGTGAGGCTGTTCTGCTCCTACACAAATCAACAAGCAAGATATCAGTAGAGAAAAGAGCACCCATGCGCGCCCGACAGCAGGAAGTAAAACCACAAACTTACGCTGGGGGCTGCGCTGGGGGCTGCTTTGGGGAGTGGCTGCAGGGTCCGTCAAGGTGGTCTCAGACACACCCCCTGCTGACACGATGGGATCATCTTCGATGACAATCACCGGAGCCTTGGCTCTCTTCGCCGCTCTCTGGGCCAGCGTCCTAAAAAGGAATGGGTTAGATTGAAGCAAGTAAGAGACAAGATAAAAGCAACAAGATTGGAGAACTACAAGAACACCAAAGAAACTTACTCTTCTTCCTCCTCGTCGGAGCTGAGCGTGCAGAGATCAAAGTCCGGCTCCCCTCCAGTGCAGCGAGGCGGAGGAGTAGGATCCCTTGCCCGCTTGGCAGGAGCGGTGGCGGTGGACCGGGAAGATCCCGCTCCAGTTGCCGCAGCAGCGTGAGGCGCTCCCGCGGCAATATTGCTTGCCGCGGTAGAGCGCGTCGCACGGCTTGGCGGCTGTTGGCTCGTTTGCCGCCCCGCTACATCCCTGGCCCTGCGGAGACGCCTTATTGGCGGGGCCGGGGGCTCCGCCTGCGGCAAGCTGTCTGAAGGCTCGGGCTCTTCCTCGCCGGCCTCGCTCGACTCAGCTTCAGGGCCGGCAAGATCTTCCTCACCGGCAAACTCCTCGCGCTCGGCAAGGCTTGCCGCCTCTGCCGCCTCTGCCTCCTCTACGATGAGCCCAAACACGCCCGCGGCAGCTGCTGCCGCAGCCTCTTCCACCCTAGTGGCGATGCGCTGCAGCTCCGCGTCGGTAGTGTCGCGGGTGAGGCTCTTCTGTTCGTCGGCGCGGACCGGCACTTCTACCAAGTCGTCGAAGAACGCCCGCACGACGTCATCCGCAGGCTCTTGCCAAGTTGGAACAATTCCGTGGGAATCGCATAACGGCATCATGGCGCGGATCCGGTCAAGCGATGAATTATTGCACAATGGAACGACGCTCCTCGGCAAAACGAATGGGTGCTGGGGGTCGCGTTTGAACAACTCCAGAAGCATTGCATCCAACTCCAGGATGGTGTAGTTGAAGTTGAGGCCCGGACGCAGCCGCATTATATCCGCCGAGTTCTTGAACTCCCAGGCGGGTCTCCCCCTCTCCTGCAGGGGGGCGATGCGGCGGCGAAGGAAGTCTGCGCCAACTACGCCTACAGTGAGCCCGGCAAGCCTGAGGCGAAGGATCTGGGTGATGGCGATCTTCAATCTGTCGTCTTCCGGGGCCACGTTGCTCCAATCGTTGCCGCACACGATTGGGGTTTGGCGCAGGGCAGTGAACGGCTGCGGGTCCTCCTCGACGATCCAGCACCACTCCGCTCTCCACTCCTCCCATTTGCTGCGAAGCTCACCCTACAGATACGCTTCCTTCTTGCCGACTCTCGAGATCCAGGTGATCCCCCCGGCAAGTGGCTCTCCTGTCTCGACCCGAGGCATGAAGAAGTGGCGGAAAAGGGCTACATTGGGGTGGACTCCGACAAAGTTTTTGAACAAATGTGTGAAAACTGCCATGGTCAGAACGGCGTTGGGGGTGAAATCAAGGAGGCGGAGCCCGTAGGTGTTTATTATGTCGTAGAAGAACTCCGAGAAGGGCGGGCAGAGCCCGCAATAGAAGAATAGCGCGAAGAATGGGTACCCGTTTGGAGCCAGTTCCGAAGCGGCGGCCGGGAGTACCCTCGTGCGCGGATGCGCTCGCGTCTCCGTCGACTAGAAGAGGTAGTAGTACTCCCTCAGCTCCTGCGCACCGAGCTGAGGGGAGAAGATCGCCCGCTCCTTCGGCAGCGCCGCAAGCCGCTGCGCCTCGGCCGACTTCACGCCCTTCCCTTGTCGGCTTTCGGAGCCATGGCGGAGGTGGTGGGGAGGTCGATGGCGTTGGTGATGCTGGTGGCAATGGGGGGCGGAGCGCTGCTCTCTCTCGGCTTGGAGAAGAAGGGGGGAGCGGCGGAGGTTTGCGAAGATGGAGTAGTAGCAACCAGCGGGGGGGGGGGAACGAACTGCCCCTGTTTCCCCTGCTTATAAAGAGGGAAGGCGCGGACGTTTCACCCTTCCGAATAAAGAATCCACCCACGATCTCTCCCACGACGCCGCATTCGACGCGTGCCGTTGGGGAGGGCGCGGTGGATACGGAGTAAGATACGGCGTGGCCCAGGCCGCGTGTGCCCGTGCCCTGTTTTGGGCCTGGCCCAACAGCGCTCGGCACCGTGTATGGCCCAGGCCCGGGGGCTCCTGTCGGTGTACTAGAATAGGGGTACCCTAGTACCCCGAACTTGTGCACGGGCAGTTGCAGCACCTCGCGGCAAGGCTTGTCGGGCGACCGCCAAGATCCTTCGTGGTTCCTTTCGAGCCATTCAAGAACAAAATATTTAAGCCCAGGAGACAAGGCCCCGGCAAGAGGAGCGTGCCGGGAAGGCCAACCAAGGCATTTCAAGGAACTTGCCACGACGCGCCGCGCGTCCCGACAAGGCCCGGTGAGCGACAAGCTTCCGGATCCGACAAGGCAACGACCACGGCAAGGCGCTTGCCGCAGCAGGCGGCCACTCTGTGCCCACACTCCAGCGCATCCACCAACGTGTCGCTCTGGGAGCCTTTCCAGGCACGCGTGGCAGGAGGCTGTGCAGCCAGCGGTACGCGGTGGCATGCGAAGCGGACAAGATCGCCATCGTGGCGAGCGGTGGCGCCCCTGACGGTCCTTTTCTGCCCTGTTTGGGCTACACAGACAGGCATTTAATGCCCTTGTCCCCTGCCGTCAGGGTTAGGTAGGAAACACTGTACAAGTAACTGTACCAACCACCTCTCTTTTTACATTTGTACCCTTGTTTACGTTGCCACCTGTCGGTGACCCCTTGAGCATATAAAAGGAGGCCCATGCGCAACGTAGAGGGGGTTCGGATCATTCGGAAGCCAGAAAAAAACTTAGCTCTCTCTTGAGCAAAGATATCTAAAAACAGACAAGCCTTGAAAATATCATGCTAGCTATCTTACGATAATGCAAAGCAATATGTCAATGAATGCTCAAGTCATGTATATGATGATGACAGAAGTTGCATGTCAATATATCTCGGAATGGCTATGGAAATGCCATAATAGGTAGGTATGGTGGCTGTTTTGAGGAAAGTATATGGTGGGTTTATTGCACCGACGAAAGTTGTGTGCTACAAGAGAGGCTAGCAACGGTGGAAAGGTGAGACTGTGTATAATCCATGAACTCAACATTAGTCATAAAGAACTCACATACTTATTGCAAAAATCTATTAGCTATCGAAACAAAGTACTATGTGCATGCTCCTAGGGGAAGGGTTGGTAGGAGTTAACCATCACGCGATCCCAACCTCCACACAAATGGTTGACTTCATTATAGAATGGTTCACCATACGTGCATGCTTCGGGAATCACAAACCTTAACACAAGTATTTCTACCAATCCAGAATTAGTCACTAGCATGACCCTAATATCACCGTATTTATATCGCAAAACTATTGCAAGGAGTCAAACATATAATATTCAGTGATCTACAAGTTTTATGTAGGATTTTATGACTAACCATGTGAATGACCAATTCCTGTTGACTCTCTAAATAGTTATAAGTGAAGCAAGAGAGTTTAATCCTTTCTACAAAAGTTATGCCCATGCTCTAACAAATATAAGTGAAGCAAAAGAGCATTCTACAAATGGCGGTTTTCTATGTGTAAAGAAATAGGCAATCCAAACTTCAAATGATATATGTGAAGCACATGAAGCATTCTATAAAGCCATACTCAAAAGATATAAGTGAACTGCAAATAGCATTATATAAATCAACCAAGGACTATATCATACCAGCATGGTGCAATTATTAAAAGAAAAATAAAAAGCACACGACACTCCAAGATTTACGCATATCATTGACGAATAAAAATATAGCTCAAAGTAAAATTACCGATGATTGTTAGAAGAAAGAGGGGATGCCTTCCGGGGCATCCCCAAGCTTAGTTGCTTGGGAGTCCTTGAATATTACCTTGGGGTGCCTCGGGCATCCCCAAGCTTAGGCTCTTGCTACTCGTTATTCCTTTATCCATCGTGATCTCACCCAAAACTTGAAAACTTCAATCACACAAAACTGAACAAAAACCCTCATCAGATCCGTTAGTATAATAAAGCAAATTTCCACTTTAAGTACTTTTGCAAACCCATTCATCTTTTGTTTTTTCATTGTACCTACTGTATTATAAATTCTGCATGGCTTATACCACCAATAAAATCGATAGTTTCATCAAAACAAGCAAAACAATGCATCAAAAATATAATCTGTCTTAAACAGGACTTTTTGTAGCAATCTGAACATCTACCATACTTCTGTAACTCAAAAAATTCTGAAAAATTAGGACAAAATAAAAAAAAATACAAGTACTATGCAATAAGTTTCCATGGGCATGAACAAAGTTCAAGGAGCTCCCCCACTTCAATGATGCCCGTCCTTCTTACTTTCACTTTTCTTTTTGAAAAGTTTTAGGTACCCAACATTATTTTTTTGTGTTTAAACTTTATAAATGCACTCAACTGAAATAATCGACTCTGTAAAACTTCCGGGTTGTCTCCTTGGCAGCACTTTCTTTAAAGCCATTAAGCTAGGCATATAGTGCTCAAGTAATGGATCCACCCAGATCCCAAGGTATATCAAAGCCAATTTTAATTAACAATGATTTGGAATTTAGTAGTGAGAACAAATTAACATATATCATGTAATGACAAAGTCTAACTCTCTTCCTATGCATCGGCATGTCATAAAAGAACAATTCATACACATCAAGTAAAGGCCAATACATAGCATAAACAGTTTGTTGCAATTTTATCGTATTGGAAACATGAAGAGGCGGAGATGTACTTCCTCTCTCATAATAATTGCAAGTAGGAGTAGCAAGCACATGCATATTATATTTACCAAAATCATCATGTGCAATAGTAGAACGCAACCCATCAATATAGTCTTTAATAAGCGCAAACTTCTCCGATATAGTGTAGTTGGGAGAATTCAAAAGGATAATAGGACTATCATGCGTGGGTGCAATAGAAACAATTTCATTCTTAACGTAAGGAACTATAGCATGTTCATCTCCATAAGCATAATTCATATTAGCATCATGGCCACAAGAATAGCAAGCATCAAGTTCATCAAAAAGGGATATTTCGAACGAATTAAAAGGATTGTAGCAATTATCATAGCAATCATCCTTCGGTAAGCATGAAGGGAAATTAAATAATATATGAGTTGAAGAGTTAGTCTCATTAGAAGGTGGGCACGGGTAGCTAATCTGCTCTTCCTCCTTTTGTTCTTCGCTCTCCTCATCATCTTTTTCCATACAATGAGCTCACAATTTCAGCATTTTCTTCTTCCATAGATTCCTGCAACATATTATTCTCTTCTTGGACAGTGGAGACTTTCTCAATAAACGCATCAATATTGGTATTGTATTCATAATTCTCATAGAAATATTTAAGTATAGCAAAATTTTCAGGCCTATAAACATCATGATCAAAAGCTTCATATTTTCAAACAAATATTTAGTTTCATAAGCACCCTTAAAAGCAATGAATTCTTCTATTCGTTCCACATCATAAGAATCATATATACCATTAGCATAAGAAGCCAAGGTTTCATTATCATTAAATCTACAAGAAAAGGGAAGGTGTCAAGCCTTCATCCTAGAGCAACAAGTATAATCATATCTCTGGCATAAATTCCAAGCATACCAATGCAACATATAAATTTGATCCCATAATAATTTCCCTTTTTGAGTCAAGTGATAATCCCTAAAGTTTTCACGTTGATCCAACGTATCTCCCATTATATAGTTGAATGGTGTTTTCTCAGGATTATTAAAGTAGTCCATAATATGTTTTACATAATGAGCATCAAGGGTTTTAGGAGGTTCCCCATCTCCATGAGTAGCAAGTACACCTAATTTTTTTGGTATTTCCTGTGCCATATCCATATCTAAAGATAGAGAACAACTTAGAACAACAAATCAAGTCTACTTAGTGATAAAGCAAACAAGCACACACGAGAATATTCACACCATGCTATTGCTCCTTGGCAACGGCGCCAGAAAAAGGTCTTGATAACCCACAAGTATAGGGGATTAGTTGTAGCCTTTCTCGTTAAATAAGAGTGTCGAACCCAACAAGGAGCTAAAGGAAGGATTTGTATTCCCTTCAAGTTCTATCGACCACTGATACAACTCTACGCGCACTTAACATTCGCTTTACCTAGAACAAGTATGAAACTAGAAGTACTTTGTTGGTGTTGTTGCATAGGTTTGCAGGATAATAAAGAGGATGTAAATAAAAAGTAGGGGCTGTTTAGATAAAAAAACAACTAAGTTAGTTCTGGTAGAGAGCTTTTTGTCACAAGAAAATTATTTGTCCTTAGGCAATCGATAACTAGACCGGTAATCACTATTGAAATTTTATACGAGGGAGAGGCATAAGCTAACATACTTTCTCTTATTGGGTCATATGAACTTATGATTGGAACTCAGCAAACATCCTTAACTACTAAAGATCATTAAGGTAAAACCCAACCATAGCATCACAGTATGAAGTCCTCTTTATTCCAATACGGAAACAACCAACTTACTTGGGTCTGTGCTTCTGTCACTCACGCCACCCACGATAAGCAAATCATGAACATATTGCAAACCCTACAACGGGGATCCCTCACGCTTGCGCGACACATAGAGCATCATAGTCCAGCACCAATAATAAAACATGCAACTCAAACCAATCACGATCATCAATCAACCCATAGGACAAAACAGATCTAGTCAAACATCATAGGATAGCCATACATGATTGGGAAATAATATATAGCTTTGAGCACCATGTTCAAGTAGAGATTACAGTGGGGATAAGAGGTGTTACACCGCTGCATAGAGGGGGAGAGAGTTGGTGATGATGGCGGTGAAGTTGTTGGTGTAGATCTCCATCATGATGATGGCCCCGGCGGCATTCCGGCGCCACCGGGAGAGAGGAGGAGAGAGCCCCCTCCTTCTTCTTCTTCCTTGACGTTCACCCTAGATGGGAGAAGGTTTTCCCCTCTGGTCAATGGCCTCCATGGCGGCAGAGGGGTGAGATCCCTTTCGATATTGGATCTCTCTCTCTCTCTCTCTCTCTCTCTGTGTTTCCTTCTATTTCTGCACTCTCAGATTCTGGCCTTTCACCGTTTCTTAAATTCTCAGAGATCCGTAAATCAGATTGGTGTTTAACACGATTTTTATCTGGATATTAGCTTTCTTGCGGCAAAAGAAGGGCACCAACTACCTTACGGAGTGGCCACAAGGACCATGGGCGCAACCTACTATCGGTGTCAAAACCGGCAGATCTTGGGTAGGGGCCCCAAGCTGTGCGTCTGAGGAACAATGGTAACTTTGGAGACGGGACACAATATTTACCCAGGTTTGGGCCCTCTTAATGGAGGTAAAACCTACTCCTTCTTGATTACATTCGAGGGTATAGGGGTTACAAGAGTTGATCTACCTCGATCGAGATAGATTCGGCTAACCCTAGATAGCTAGCTTAGCAATGTTATGATCCTGCCTCCGATCTAACCCTTTGGTTTATATAGACACCGGAGGGGCTTAGGGTTGTACAAAGTCGGTTTTACTGAAAGGAATAATATATCCGGAGACCTATACTTTCCACCCATGCATGTGAGAGTCCCCACCGGACATGAGAGATAATCTTCTGTCTTGCATTTTGACGACCCATCAGTCCGGCCCACATCAACAAAACGGACGCTTGAGGACCCCTTGTCCAGGACTCCCACAGTCGCCCCTGAACCGTCTTCAATGATGATATATTCGATGCTTAGGTAGTCTTCGGCATTGCGAGGCGGGTTCCTTAAAGAATACACATCGGCTTTCCTCTGTAAAAGACATGTATCCGACTTTTCATAATAAACACAACCCTTAGCCGCGAAGGCAGGATATATAAAAAATAAGAATAGTGTCTTTTACTGACAACTTTTAATACAAAGCCTCAGACTTGACCCTTCAGCATTTTGAACCGTTTTCACACCCCTCGTTCCGCAGGTCGAGGCCACGCCTCATTGGCACGTCCCATGAAAACTGAGATCGTGCCCACTTAATATGGGATTGTATATCAATGATATTTGGGTAATCCAACCGTTTGCGGCGCATGCCTTCATTGGGAATAGGCGGGATTCAAGGCATGAGTGGGGGCGGTTGGTATTTTTACTGCCTATAAGAGGGCTAGGGACCCCCACCTTCCTCCCACGCCTTCAGATCTCCTCGGCCTTCCTATCTACCTAGCTCTCTGCGCCCGCAAAGTCTTCGTCTTTCTCACCACCGCCACCACCTACTCCGACCATGGACGGAGCTGGCTCCAAAGGCAAGTGGGAAGCCTCCTCCGTGATGGAGAAGGAGATAACAAATCTCTAGAGTGTGGGGTACCTTGCCGCTGATATCAAGCATTGGCTTCCCCCTGAAGGTCAAGTCATTCCCACTCCGGAGCCCGGCGAGTGGGTCGTCTTCCTTCCCCACTTCCTTAGAGGGTTAGGTTTTCCACTCCACCCGTTCGTCCGCAGACTCATGTACTACTACGCGCTAGATTTTCACAATCTAGCCCGGACTCATTCCTCCACATATTGATGTTCATAGTCATGTATGAGGCTCTCCTTCACGTCCGCCCACACTTCAGCCTGTGGCTCAAGGTCTTAAACGTGAAACTGAAGGTGGTCGACGGGCATCACACGGACTGCGGCAGAGCTATGATTAGCAAGCTACCAAACACCTCATGGCCAAAGGGGGCCTTTGTGGAGACCATGAAGATCCGGCAACAGGAGTGGTTTTATATCACCGAGCTGCGCCGCACTAATTGGGTGGCCATTCCGTAGTTCAGGTCCGTACCCCCCATGAGGCTCACCTCCTAGAACATGAAGGGCCTCGACTGGGGGTCCCAGACGGAGGTGCTAGTGCTGCAGACACGCATCACCAATGTGCTGGGGAAGAACGTCGGTCTAAGCAATGTGTTCCAGATTATGCTCTTCTGCCGCATTCTCCCCTGCCAGCACCGGGCTTCCCCCATGTGGGAATTCAAGCCTGAGGATCCTTGAACACTACAATACTTCCTTGGCACCATGCACGGGGGAATGTGGAAGTTGCTTTTCAAGGAGCAGTAGAGCAGCTGGCCCATGGAGACCGAAGACATCGGCCTTAATGTCGCGTATCCGGCCTCTCCAGTAAGTATTCGATACTTCCGAAGACATACCTAGCTTATCTATATATATTCGATCTATGCAGAACTCATCAACCCTTCTTTCATTACAGGGTTGGACCAAGAAGTCGGAGCAGATCAAGTGTCCGGCTCCACTGCCCGAAAACACAGTCACTCCTCAACTGGAGGAGATGCTGGTCCCGACGCCTTACCAGCAGCCGGAGAATAAGGCCAAGAAGAAAAGCAAGGGGCCCAAGAACGGTCCCCGCCGCAAAGGTCCTCCGGAAGCTGTGTCCGGAGGGGCCGAGCCCTTCTCCTCCCATGAGTAGGACAAGGACGAAGAAGATGGGGATGATGATGATGAGGAAGTGGAGAGCGACTCCCCCCTCGTGATGAGGATGGGCAAAAGGACAGCCTCAGAGAATCTATAGGGGGCGACGCCAAAGAAAGGGCGAGTGGTCCTCTCGGACAGTTCACGGAGTCCGAACACAGCCCAGGGCGGGTCCAAAGGGAGAAGCCCCTGGCCGAAATGTGAGTATTAGAAACTTAGTCATTTGATTATTGCTTTGCTCTGCCTTTGTCATGCTCAACTTCTTTTATGCTTTGTAGCCGTCCGCGCGAGATCCCGAGCCCCTGGGGAGGAGGAGAGTGACGACTCGTCCCGCGCCCTTTCTCCCCCTGCCGTGGAGGACACCGAGGTGTCATCCAAAAGACCATCTCCTGGCCGGGCGGGGGGGGGGGGGGTGAGACCGTCCAAAAGGCACCAAGGACAACACATCGGACGTTGCAGAGCAGGGCACGGAGACCCCCATGACCATCGAGAGTGGGGGTCTTCAACAGTCCGGGGCTCCACCGAACATCGTCCTAGAGCCTAGTATGGCTCCGAGTTCAAATAAGCATCCCCCTACGAAAGAGGGGGTAGGAGCAGTAGCTCCTTCGGTGGCCTCTGTCAATCAGGAGGCCGCTGACACTATGCGGGAGGCACTGGAACGTTCCTCCATCATAGAGGAACACCACACCCTTATGGGTGCGGCTATGGAGAAGGTTCAGTCCGCGAAGAGCGGACTGACCGAAGCCTTCCACATCCTACTGACAGGCTTCGAGGTATCGGCTTAATATTCTTTATGAGTATTCTGTATATATATGTGTGAGGCGAAGCTCATGTGTAGACAATAGCCCCTGAGACTCTGTTCGGATTAGAACAATCTGAACAGAGGATCATCAACGAGTATATAATGCACTGTATTTGTTTTTGATAGGCTTCAAAGCTGGCAGCTACTGCCCAGGCCGCAGAAATTGCCAAGCTCAACCAGAAGCTTCGGCTATTTGATGAGGAACTCGACCATACCAACAAGCGGTTTAATGAAACCCAAGGTATGCGGTATTTTAGTATATCCAAAAATTATATTTGTGTGTAGTTGGTCTGAAACTGACTTAGATTGTTATGAATATACTCGCAGTTGGCGTGACAGAGGTTGAGTCCCTCAAGAGCGCCCTGGCCAAGGCAAAGAAGGAGGCACAGGCGAGCAAGGTGGCCGCGACAAGGAGGTCAAGGCTCTGGAGGAATAGCAAACCACCCGCCGAAAATATGAGTCGTGGGTGGGGGAAGTAGAGAAGGAGCTCAAGGATGCCATCGCCAGGTGCGAGTCCTTGGAGTAGAAGAGTTCGAAGCAGGCCTCCGAACTCACCAAATCTCTTGGGAACCTAAAGGAGGCCCGGGTTGTTGCCCACGGCACTCGCTAGGAGATACAAGAGGTGAAGCAGATTGCGGCTAGTAAGGCCTTTATCATGAAGAGTAGATATAGTAGTAGAGATATATTTTACTAACCAAAGTTTGGAGTTCTCCAGACGCCTTTACTGATCTACCAGGGAGTATTGCGGATGCCGCCACATTCTTCTGAGACGAAGAGGGGAGCTCGACGAAGAAGTTATTCTGGTCGAAGTACCTTGTGCTGGAACTTCCCGTGCCCCTAAGCGACCAGTTGAGGCAGCAGTCCGAGCTGCACAGGGTGGCCAAACTGGCCATGAAGGATGTTATAGTCTGCTTGTGGACGGCCAACTCCATCCTAATAGTCACTTTGGACTCATGAAGAGGCTAGTGGAGGCGATTCCTTGGATCGATGCCCTCAAGCGGTCGTCCTGCATTGAAGGTGCCAGATGGCCTGTGCCTGTGTCAAGGTGCAGTGGGCAAAGATGAAGGCCACCAAAATTGCTACTGCAGGGCCGCCTGAAGGGAAGGAGCACCGGCGGTCGAAGAAGTACTTTGATGAGGTCCTCAAGGGAGCCCGCATTGTGGAGGGCCAGTGTTCGAAAGACGTCAACTTTGAGTAGTTGAGTCCGTTTTGTAAGAGTCATGTAACGAACTCTCGGTGTATGATATTTATGATTATGCTTTATTATTAGTTTATCCTCCTATTTTGTTGTTTATATGTCTGAAAGCTTACTAGTCATCGGCTTCAGCCCCCTCGTAGATATTACAGGGGTGTTCAGGGACGCATGACTGCACTTTATCCAACGTATTTGTCCGATATAGGAGGTGTCTTGCAAAGTGAACTAGGCAATCAGACTATGCAGCTTTAATACTTTCACTTAGCCATAAGAGTCCATTGGTGGCGCTAGTTACTAGCCCCTCTTTGCATGATCAGTGATCCGGAGTGCAGCACCTTTGCAACGCGGGAGGTCAAAAATCCAGCCCCTCGTATGACACGGCATAAATCGTGAACGATTCGTAGTATAAAACCAAGTCGGCGGATTGCTGACCCTCTCTTGCTTATCAAGATAGTCCGTTTTCGGCTTTCTCTACAGAGGTAGTTGACCGGACGAACCGGAAATACAATCGCAACAGCTCTCCCTTTACTACCTTAGCCGAACTTGCGGAATGTAAGGTGTCAAACACAGGAGCCGGGCAACCCAACTATAGACCAACGACATGATTCGGAGCTGATGCATATAATGCAATATCCGGGATGCCGAAGAGTTCCCTATGGGTGTTCGGACTTTAAGAATTTTGTGGGGCCGAATACAGCCCCTGGTATGAAGACTATGTCAAGCCATGTCTGTCACTCGAACGTAAGGAAGAGCGCATATGACAAGGAAAGAATCCAAAACCAACCAAGAAGGTGATGATCATTTGTGCCCTTTATATCTTTATTGGTATGTCGATGACTGGCAATGTTGTTCAATATTAAGGTCATATTACATGCCTAAGGTGACAAAAAAAGAAAAAAATTCGTAAGGGAAAGTCTAACGCAGGGCCTAAAAATCATAGTTCGGGAAAGAAACTCCAATGATGCCCTGCCACACGTCTGCGCCTTTTCTCCTTAGTATTGTAACGCCCCGGATTCGATGCACCAGGTGTCTTCCAGTTATTCGCCGTTGTTGCCACGTCATTTGCTTGCTTGTTGCATTTTTCCATGTCATCATCTGCATTTCATCAGCATGTTTTTTAAAACTTGCATCCGTTCGGGTTTCGCCGACTCTCTCCGTTATCCGTTCTGAGCACAGACACACTCGCACGCGCCCTCGACACCACCGAAATATTATTTTATAAGTGGCATAAAACTGTTCTTGGAATTGGAGGAAACTTGGCGAGTGGTCTTATTATAGTGTAGGTAGGCCGCCTGTCATGTTTCGTCGCATTCGGAGCTCGTTTGATAGCCCAACCGTTAAACATATAGCCGCAATATAGCCGGTGTAACGTCGGACGTTTTTCGGTCTCTGGAAACACGTGCCGGGCCGCTTTCTCTTCTCTCCTCTCACCGTGAAACCTCTCCTACACAGCCCACTAACCCCACCTGCAGCCCACCTAGTTCCTCTCTGCTCCGGACCGTCAGATCAAGATCCGAGGGTCCGTAACGGCCTCAAATCCCCCTAACCTAGACCCCCTGCCTATTTAAACCACCCTAACCTGCCATTTTTGGCCTAACCTACCCTAACCCCCTCCTCCCAGCTCCAGCCGCCACCCCCACCTCGTTTTTAGCGTCGATCCAGTGCCCCGTCGCCACTTGTCGCGCCCCTGCTCGTCAGCTCCGCTGCAGCTGTTGCCGTCCTCCAACCGCGTTGCGCCACGCGCCCCCAGCGCGCCCCTGCCCGCTCCCTGCCGCCGCGGCCCCTGAGCCCAGATCAAGCCTGGGCAAGCCCATCGGGGCCCGAGTCGGACCGACCCCGCGCCTGGCTCTTCTCCGATCCTGCTCGCCTCCCCGTCGCCGTGCTGCTCGCCGTCTCCGTTGCCGGACCTCGTCGCCGCGCCCCTCCGGCGTCCCGCGCCTCCTCGACCACGGCCCCCAAGTGAGCCCCGCCGTCGCGCCTCCTCCCTTCCTCTCTCTTCTTCCCCTACCTCACTCCCTCTCTTCCCCTTAGGGTCTCCCCATCGCCAGCCCTGCACCTTGCCGCACCGCTCGCCGCCTCCCAGATCCGGCCGAGCTGGGCCAGGTCCGGCGCCCGGGAACCGGATCCCGTCGTCACCGCCTTGCATTGGCACCTCCAGCCTCGCCGTCGCCGCCACGTCGCGGGGCACCGCCGCCCCTGCCTCCTCTCGTGCATGCACGAGGAGGAGCACGACCGGCGTCGCCGTCCATGTGGGCCACGCGGCCCAGACCCCGCCGGCCCACAGCTCCGGTGGCACGGCCTCCAGCGCCCGCGTGGGCCACGGCCTCGCAAGGCCACCTCCTCATCTGGCCCGCCTCGTCCTCCGTTGTCCTGGGCCGAAGCCCATGGTGAGATGCCCGCTAAACCCTCGCCCGTGCACGTTTTAGTATGCGACGCTCGATCTGTTTGTTTTTCATTTGTTAAAACTGTCGAGTCCCTGAAAACTCATAGTATGTGTGCATGTTCGACCTACCATAACTTCATGCTCGCTGCTCGGTTTTGTGCATGTGATATATCTAAATGTTCATCATGAGATGCTCTTCATTTTGTTCCATTGTGCCATGTCTGTTTGAGTCCATATTTATGCCCATATCATCTTTGCAAGAGTGCTATATGATGTTGATCTGCTGTCTGTTAACAGAACTTGGTGATTTGTCTTTTTCATTGCATTCTGTGTGTGCATCCTATGAGCTTGATGTCTAGATGGTATTTTATATGGTTCAAACAAATTGTCTAGTTTTGACATGAAGATTTCAATACTCAAGCATATCAACAAGCAACCATGTCTTTCAAAGTACCAACACTAAAGCAAGTTATCCCTAGCCCATTATACTCAGGCATTGATCCATTCATGAAACACACTTGCATATTAGATACACGCAATGCTCGAGTACGATCATAGTGCCCCTTAGTTGGTGCTTTATAAGAGAAGATGGAGACTTAAATAATAATAAAAATTGCATAAAGTAAAAGAAAGGCCCCTCACAACGGGAAGTAGGGATTTGTAGTGGTGCCAGAGCTCAAAGCGAAAAAAAGTAGAGATAAAAACATTTTGTGTGGCATGCTTTTCCTGTCAACAAAAATAATCGAGTAGTTCCCAACACTTTCCATGCTAGATATATCATAGGCGGTTCCCAAACAGAAAATAAAGTTCATTCCTTTTTCCACCATACTTTCACATTCCACGGGTAACCGAATCCACTAGTGGTGTCCGTACCAACACTTTCCAATGAATTTATTATTTGACAACATAAAGTAAATTCAATTTTCATTTCGGGACTGGGCATCCCTAATACCTTTGCCGTACTCTCGTGCAATGAAAAGTGAATAAACACTCATCTTGAGAATAACACATCTAGCATGGAAAAATATCAGCCACCCCCTACTGTTTCATGAGCGGTACGAGCATACAGAAGAGAAATTTCTTTTGAAATTGAGAGAAGGCACATACAAATTTTCTTAGAACGACAAAAGAATACCGCATATAGGTAGGTATAGTGGACTCATGTGGCAAAACTGGGTTTAAAAATTGGATGCACAAGTAGTGATCATACTTAGTGCAAATCAAGGCTAGCAAAAGATTGGGAAGCATCCAACCAAGAAACGAAAAATCTCATAAGTGAGCATTAAGCAAAACTAAATCTAAATAATGCACCACAAGTAGGATGTAATTTCATTGCAGAACTATTGACTTACGTGCTTGCATAGGGAATCACAAAACATAACACCAATATTCTTACTAAAGCATAATTACTCATCAACATGAATCACATATCATATCAACATATCGCAAAACTATTTCATGGAATCAATTTTATTTGGTCCAATGATCTTCATGAAAGTTTTTATTATACCCCTATTTAATATCTATCACTTTGGGACTAATTTCATATGTTGCTTTTGATAGCTCAAACAAATCTAAGTGAAGAACATGAGCATAGAATTTTCTTCTCTCAAAATAATTTAAGTGAAGTAACAGAGAATTTCTTAAAATCATTACTAACTCTCAAATGAATCTAAGTGAAGCATGACAGTATTGCTTCAAAATAATAAAGCACACGGTCCTCAAAAAGATATAAGTGAAGCACTAGAGTAATTCCAAGGCTCAAAAAGATTTCAGTGAAGCATAGAGAGCAATTTTAACAAGTCAATGCATAATTTTGGCTATCTCAAATAGGTGTGTCCAGCAAGGATAGGTGAATTAAAACAAAAAGAAAAAAGGGCAAAGACTCATATCATACAAGACGCTCCAAGCAAAACTCATGATATGTGACGAATAAAAATATAGCTCCAAGTAAAATACCGATGGTCATTAGAAGAAAGAGGGGATGCCACTTGTTTCTTGCTTATCTTTTAGATAATAGCTTGGGATCCCATGGGTCGTCCCCAAGCTTAGGCTCTTCTTACTCCTTATTCCTTCATCCCTCGTGATCTCACCCAAAAATCGAAAACTTCAATCACACAAAACTCAACAAAACCTTCGTGAGATCCGTTAGTATAACAAAGCAAATCACTACTATAAGTACTATTGCAAACCCATTCATATTTTATTTTTGCATTATCTATACTGTATTCCAACTTTTCTATAGCTTATACCCTCCAATACAAACCATAGATTCATTGAAATAAGCACACAACACAAAGAAAACAGAATCTGTCAAAAACAGAACAATCTATAGTAATCAGGGAACTTCGTATACTTCTGTAACTCACAAAATTATGAAAATTTAGGACAGAGTGGGAAATTTGTATATAAATCTTGTGTAAAAGAATTCAGATAAAAGTCACATTTTTGTGATTTATGAAAATTATTTTGCTGAGCACAAAAGTTTCTGTTTTTCTAGATCAAATCAACTATCACCCAACATGACCCCAAAGGCTTTGCTTGGCACAAACACTAATGAAAACACAAAAAAGCACAATCTTAACAATAACATAATTGTGCAAACACTCAAGAACAGAAAGAAAAGACAAATACATATTTTATTCATTGGGTTGCCTCCCAACAAGCGCTATCATTTTATGCCCCTAGCTCGGCATAATGCAAAGGATCTAATTGTTGTCATCTTTGTTTCTAGATCCATAAGATGCCCTCATGATTGATTTATATGGTGGCTTACTTCTATTTCTAGGAAATTGTTCCATACCCTTCCTTAGTGTAAATTGAAATTTAATATTGCCTTCTTTCATATCAATCACGACACCAATAGTACGTAAAAACGGTCTACCAAGAATAATTGGACAAGACGGATTGCTATCGATATCAAGAACAATAAAATCTATGGGCACATAATTCCTATTTGCAAGAATAAGAACATCATTAATTCTTCCCACATGCTTTTTAATAGTAGAATGCACCAAGTGCAAATTTAAAGACATTCTTCAATATCGGTAAGACCAAGCTTATCACATAAAGATATCAGTATTGTACAAACACTAGCACCCTTGTCACATAAGGAAAAACACTCATAATTTTTAATATTGACTTTGATAGTAGGTTCCCATTCATCATGTAATTTTGTTGTAATTGAAACCTCTAATTACAACTTGTCTTCTAAAGCTTTCATCATAGCATCAACGATATGTTTAGTAAAAGCTTTATTTTGTTCATAAGCACGTGGTGAATTTATCATGGATTGCAACAAAGAGATACAATCAATTAAAGAGCAATTATCATAATTAAAGTCTTCGTAAACCAAAAGAGTGGGCACATCACTAGTTAAAGTTTTGACCTCTCCAAACCCACTTTTATCAATTATCTCAACAATATTTTCACCCTCCAGATTATCGGGACGACTTCTAGCTAAAGATGACTCTTCTCCAGTCCCTTTAACATCAATTTTAATCTTACTAAACAAGGAATCAATACAGGAAACACCAATCATTTTAAGATCTTCACCACTTTTATGAAAGCAATTACTAGAATACACTTGTTCTAAAAACTCTGTTTTAGCTCTAAGCACATCAATTCTTTTCTTACTTTCATCCATAGAGATATATAAAGCTTTAGTTGATTCTTCAACCTTAGGCACAAAAATTTTCATCTTGTGATTTTCTACATCAGGAGAAATTCCATCAATACTTCTAGACATATCATCAGTCTTATTCAACTTTTCTTCTATCAGAGCATTAAAAACCTTTTGAGTATTGATAAATTATTTAATATTATTATCAAGATCAGGGGTGTTCCTATTATTATTATAAGAAGGATTGCCATAGGAATTACCATAATTTTTAGAGGAATTACTAGGAAAAGGCCTAGGATTAAAATTATCTCTATAAGCATTGCTATTGAAATTGTTTCGAGAGATAAAATTCATATCTATGGCATCACTATTTTGCTCAATCAAGGTAGACAAAGGCACATCAGTAAAATCAATAAGGGCACTTTTATTAGCAACCAATTCCATAAGAGCATCAACATTTGCATTCAAAGAAGAAATGTCTTCAACCGAATTAAGGTTTTTACTAGTAGGAGCTCTTTCGGTATGCCATTGTGAATAATTTTCCATAATATTATCTAGCAACTTAGTAGCTTCACCCCATGTAATTTACATAAAAGTACCACCCACAGCGGAATTTAAAAGATTTATAGAAACAAAATTCAATCCCGCATAACTTTTTTGTATGATCATCCAAAAGATTGCGTAACATGTTCATGCTCAAGTTGCTTAATTTCATTCTCTCCCAAGATTGCGTAACATGTTCATGCTCATGTTGCTTAAGATTCATGATTTGCGTCCTAAGGGAAATAATTTCTGTGGGCGGAAAATACTTAGTAATAAAAGCATCTTTGCACTTATCCCTAGAATCAATACTATTACGAGGCAAACAAGAAAACCAAAATTTTGCATGATCTCGTAAAGAAAACTGGAACAATTTCTACTTCACAATATCATTGTCCACATCTTTTTTCTTTTGCATATCGCATAATTCCACGAATGTGTTAAGATGGGATGCGGCATCCTCACTAGGAGTACCAGAAAATTGATCTTTCATAACAAGATTCAGCAACGCGGCACTAATATCACAAGACTCCACACTAGTGGTGGGAGGAGCAATTGGGGTGCTAATAAAATCATTGTTATTGGTACTGGGGAAATCACACAACTTGGTGTTCTCTTGAGTCATCGTGACTATGCAACAAGACTGACATCAAAAACAGATCTGACGAGAAAACGACAAACAAAAAAGAGGGCGAATAAAACGGCAATTTTTTGTGAAGTGGGGGAGAGGAAATTGAGTGGCAAATGAATAATAATGTAAATTGCAAGGAGATGAGATTTGAATGACAAACCTGGTAGATGTTGATGATGTCTCCCCAGCAACGGCGCCATAAATTCCTTTTGATGTCGACTTGAACTACGTCGGTTATTTCCCCAAAGAGGAAGGGATGATGCAGCACAGCAACGGTAGGTATTTCCCTCAGTGATGAGTCCAAGGTTATCGAACCAGTAGGAGAACCACGCAACACCACATAAACAACTCTTGCACACAAATAACAAATACTTGCAACCCAACATAAGACAGGGTTGTCAATCCTTCACGGGTAAAAAGATTGGTAAAATTGTTGTAGATTGGATAAACAGATCTTGCGAGAATGCGAGATAAAATAAATAAATATAAATTGTAGAAAGATATTTTGTGTTTTTGGATTAATAGATATGAAAATAAAAGCGAATAAAAATAGATTTCGATGGCAAATATTATAAATAAGAGACACGGGGGCCGTAGATTTCACTAGTGGCTTCTCTCAAGAAAAATAGCATACAGTGGGTAAACAAATTACTGTTGGGCAATTGATAGAACTTCAAATAATCATGACAATATCTAGGCAATGATCATTATATAGGCATCACGTCCAAGATTAGTAGACTGACACCTTCCTGCATCTACTACTATTACTCCACACATCGACCGCTATCCAGCATGCATCAAGTGTATTAAGTTCATGGAAAAATGGAGTAATGCAATAAGAACGATGACATGATGTAGACAAGATCTATTGATGTAGACATAGACCTCATTTTGTTATCCTTAATGGCAACGATACATACATGTCGGTTCCCGTTCTGTCACTGGGATCAAGCACCATAAGATCGAACCCATCACAAACCACCTCTTCCCATGGCAAGAAAAATTGATCTAGTCGGCCTAACTAAACCAACAATTCGAAGAAGAAATATGAGGCTATAACTAATCATGCATACAAGTGGTCAAAAGACTCAAATAACTTTCACGGATAAAAACATTGACCTGATCATAAACTGAAAGTTCATTGGATCCCAACAAACACACCGCAAAAAGAGTTACATCAAATAGACCTCCAAGAGACCATTGTATTTAGTATCAAAAGAGAGAGAAGGGAAGGCATCTAGCTACTAACTATGGACACATAGGTCTACAATGAACCACTCACGCATCATCCGAGAGGCAGCAATGAGGATGATGAACCCCTCCTTGATGGTGTCTAGATTGGACCTGTGGTTTCTGGAACTTGCAGTGGCTGGAATTGATTTTCGTCGATTCCCCTAGGGTTTCTGGAATATTGTGGTATTTATAGAGCAAAGAGGAGGTGCGGGAGGCGGCCGATGTGAGCGCAACCCACTTGGGCGTGCCTGGGCCCCTAGGTGCACCCTGGTGGGTTGTGCTCCCCTTGGAGCCCCCCTCAGGTGCTTTCTTGGCCCATCGTGTGTCTTCTGGTCCAGAAAAATCACCAAAAAGTTTCGCTCGTTTGGACTCCGTTTGGTATTGATTTTTTGCGAATTAAAAAAACAACCAAAAACAATAACTCTCCCTGGATAGTATGTCAATAGGTTAGTCCCAAAAAAGGATATAAAGTTGCTGTAAAATGATTGCAAAACATCCAAGAATGCTAATATAACAGCATGGAACAATAGAAAATTATAGATACATTGGAGACATATCATTTGGTTATATCCAAACGGCTAAGAATCTGGCAGATCCCTTTACAAAAGGGATATCACGTGTTGTGATAGATAATGCATCAAGGGATATGGGTATGAGACCCACATGAGTTTCCATGGTGATCACCCAACCTATGTGATCGGAGATCCCGTGAAGTAGGACCTGGGAAAACATGCCAGTGGTGAACTGAGGAGAGTAACTTTACTAACCCACTCCGTTGGAGATGCAATACTCTCGGATACTATATGGTAGGATGAAAATTGTCTTAATGTGTTCCAAAGCTTATGTAAGCAAGATGATATGCTATAGAGCGATTTTTGGAGGAACACACCTATAGGAGCCGACTGCTGGTCACACTCTATTAGATTGGGGTGATCTCTAGTAATTTCATGAATAGGCCATGAGAGTAACTTATATGCTCCACCCGAGGGGCCAGCCTTCGGCAACCTAGTACTAGTAAGACATGTGGTGAAACTTCTTTACACCAAACTCACCTTTCAAGGCATAATCCATTGTTCAGTTGTGAAGGAGTGTAGCTACTGGCTCTAACTGAAGTTCAACCTTAATAGGTCTTCACTGAAACACTGGTATATCAAAACAACAACTAGAACAGAGGACACAATGGGTCCTCGAGATCTGGTGGGGTATTCTTGAAATATGGGGTGGACTTTAGGCCCATCAAACAATATCAGAAAGAAACCAAGGGCCCATGTGGGTTATATTGCAGTAGGTGTAGTGGGAAATTTAGTCCCACCCCACAAGTGGAGGAGTTCGACCTCTTTATAAGGGATTCTCTTCCACATGCTATTGGAGCTTGAGAATAGAAGAGGCCCTCGCGCACTCCTCCTCCGCCGCCTACCTTGCTATGCCACACCTTGTCACGACGCACCGTGGGTTGCGGGAATGAGATGAGCCGAGCTCAGGTATATGCGGCCATGATTTGAGACGTCGGATCATGGGCTGTCATGAACTCGGACGTGGGTCGAGCCCGCGTCACTCCACGTGGCTGTGCCTATATATGTGTAAGGCGTCTCCCATGCCTAGTGATCACGTGAAACATGTCGCAACTCTGCCTTCACGCCCACTATCATTCCATTGCTGCTACTGCCACCGGCGACTCCATCTCGTCGGTCGCGTACACGGTCTATGGGAGAGCAGGTCTTCGAAACACTGCCTCTCCGTATCCTATATGGGAGAGGGGTGATTATGTTTTTGGGAAGCGACTATGCGACTGCTCGCGTCTGTTCATCTACTTGCTCTATGTGTCCCGCCACCCTCGTCATCATCTTGTCCACCGACACTGAACATGTTGCCGCTGAGAAGATCGAAGCCGACACTGAACATGTTGCCGCTGAGCTCGCGTCGGTATCCTTTTTCACTTTTACCCCCATCGCCCCCTCTTCTTCTTCTTCCTCGCGTCAGTCATCGGCACTGGAGCTCCGTCGCCCCTGTCGAGCTTCGTCTGCAACTCCGTCAAAGGCCGCTGCATCAACCTGTTTGAACCAGAGATCCGCGGTGCTCATCCATTCTTCACAGACCCCATCGGGTACTTCTCTTTTCCTTTCTCACATCTAGCTTAGGGCAATCGTGTTCCTGTAGTTCATCGACATTCATCCGAGCGTATCCAAGTTCATATATCCTCTTTTTTAGAAGTAGTATTTCAATCAAAAAACAATTCTTCACAGACCCCCGAGGGTAGCAGTATTAGTTCTTATTCGCATCTTGGATAGATCCTTTCTTTTTGTAATTAAATACCTAGTTTACTAGTTCTTCCACTGCCGCCTGCTAGGTTTAATATTAATTCTCCTTTTTTTGAGCTGTTGTAGATTTGTAATTATATCTGCAACCTGTGAGACTTGTTTGCCCCATACTTAGCAAAAGTTCAATAACTTCAGATCCATAGATAACTGACCCGCCCTTCACCTTGCAGGCAGCTTAACACTGTATTTATAATTTGCCAATGAACTTCAAAAATATTCTTCTCTTGATTAACCCACCAACATGCTGCCAGCTTATTCCTTCACAACTTAACCCACCACGCCTTCATAATTGGATAATTACTTCATTCAATGGCTAAGGCGTCTTATGATTCCTTTAAAGGTTTATTATAATATGTAGCCTTATAACTGTAGCTGGATCATCATTGCTGAATCATCGTATAATTCCTTAGGTGGCTTACCATAGTAATTTTAACCCGCCAGCCCTTATTCTTTGGTCACAACTTGTTATTCTGGCTCATCATGAGAAAAGAACCCACCTCCTGTGACTGGATTGCCTCTAGAGTCACAAAGGACTCGATCCATGATTACGTGACCATGGGGGTTTTACCCGCCAAAGAGGTCATCCACTGGCGGGTTCTAGGCTCTGAACTCCCCCCTTAGTCCTAGGAGGGTGAAGTTCTGATATTTACGGACCACCTACTCCATGACTTCTCAACACCCGGCTAAAAGTTCTTCCGGACATTCTGCATTTCTATAATCTTCATCCACAAGATATCGATACCAACTCTGTTTCCAGCATATGCAACTTTCAAGTGTTCTGTGAAGTGTACCTTGGGGAAGAACCCTCTGTCGGTCTGTTCAGAGACTATTTTTATATCAACCGCCAGGCTAAGATGTTAGATGGGCCCAGCCTTGAACACGGAGGTGTTTCCATCCAAATACGATGAGATGTCACTTTTCCTCCATCCGCCCTGCCCAGTCATCCCAAAGATTGGAAATATACCTTGTTTTATTGTAGAGACACTTCCCAAGCTAGAGAGAACCCCTTACCGGGTTTCCGTCCCTTACGGCTCATCACCACCAGCTTGCTTCCAAGCCGATTTACTACTGTAGAGTGCTCCTTTTGCCTCCACCTTTTTCAAAAATAAGGGCCCTGATTGCCAATGGCTTAACTCGAGTCGATCTGGTCCGCTGCTGTGTCGCCTCAAGGATTTTACCACTAAGCCGGTGCCCCAACTTAATATGTGAGTATACTGCTGACACCAAGGACCCTCAGCGTTACAACCAAACCCGCCTAACCGACAAAGAAATCAATGACTCTGTTAAGACGCTGCTTGGGGAGTCTTTGGATAACTATAGCCGTGTGGATCTGAACCCTTTCAGCGCCCTTAACACGGCTCCTCCTGTAAGTATTTTGAACAAGCCTTCATCTCACTTAACTATCTCGTGTACATCATACTATCTAACCTTATTGCTCATATTTAAACAGGAAGACTCTTCATTTTTGCAAGAAGAAAATGCCAGCCGCTGCCGCTCCAGCCAAGAGGACAAGCGGAACCAAATCTAATGGCATGGGTTGTTGCAGTAAACAAACAACACAAGAGCTTTTCCAACTAGAAGAGTCAGAGGTAGAACTTGATTATCTTGGCCTTCTCTTTATGCAACTTATTGATGCTAATTCCTCTCAGGATGATGCAGAGACAAGTCAGGCACATGAATCAGAGGTAACTACTATCTCCTTCGACTCAGAATCTTTGCCAAGAAAGAAAACAAGGCGAGTCATCCGAAAAGTATGATTTTCACACCCTATTTCTCATTTGGACCCTAGCTTTCTTTCAAAGAAATAGCAGCACGAGTCAAGGCATATGACCCGGAGTGACGATGCTCAAGATCGCGTGTCCATCATATCCAACACGCCTACCCCTCACAAGAGTCGAAACGAGGTGCCTCATAGCCCACTTCTTTCCCTTCCAAAGGCTGGTCTCCTTCGTCAACCTCTTAGTCCTTTCGACCCAAATTATCAGGGGATGCCTCCATCATCCGGCGACTCTACCGGAACTCAAATGCCTACCTTCATTGTTGTCCATGGGTAAGTGCTTTAATGTTTCAATAAAGAACTTTTGATGATATACCCATGAACTTCTTGTATTCTTGTCACAGAGGCGTAGCAAAGGCGGGTAAGAAACAAAAAGTGGGCGGCTCTTTAAAAGAACCTAAGGCTTCTGAAACAGAGAAGCAGATGGCGGAAACCTCTGAGGCCCTCATTTAAGACCCCGAAGAGACTATCAATAACACGCCACCGCCAATCGCTATAGTCCTTGAGACAATGGATACTTAGATCAACTCGGTAGCCCATCAAGATCCGCCAAGTCCTAGTCCTGCTAAATCCATTGACAAGAGCCTTGCCTCTACTGATGTTGACGACATCACTGTTACTGGGTCAGCTTTTAAGCCGCCCGAGGTCTTTAGAGTCCTAGCTAACCACTCGGCCAAAGAAGAAACACCTTTACTGGAGAAAGGCAAGGCTAAATTGGACTTGGAAGATTATTCATCTTATATTGCAAGTGAAATCCACGCAGGACACCTAAGCCGCCTCCATACAACCCATGACATGGAGGCCGGCTTAGTAAATCTGATGAAGCAAAGATATGAGGTATGATTTTAACCCCTTTCCACCTTAATACATATATACACTTACATAGCCGCCAAGACTTAAGTATAGGGAAAGACATTAAGTATGCTTGTGACTTCATGTAAAGCTTCCAAAATGTTTCCCCCAAGGGCCGGCTTGTCTTGAAAAGATGAGCCGAGTCTTATAACCATTGCTAATAACCAAAATCCGTAACCCCCAAGAGCCGGCTTAATTTAACAAGTTGAGCCCGGACTTATAGTTCCTTGAGAGAACCGATATGTAGCCCCCAAGGGCCGGCTTAATTTAACAAAATGAGTCGGGTCATAATAGAGATTGAAATGACCTACATTAGCCACCAAGTGCCAAGTATATTGCTTGCAACGTGCTTGGGACTTTAAATAATTGTATGATGGCAAAATTGTTCATTCTACGATAACCATTGTTGCCATCACTTATTTCACGAGGATTTGAAAGTAAAAGAGTCGCAGCTTGGCAATTTAAAGAAGAACCTAGAACTGCAACAAGCTGAAACTTCCAAGGCCGAGTCAAAGCTGAAAACTTCATTGGAACAAATTGAAAAGATCAAGGCAGGTTTCAATGCTAAAAGAACCACCTGGGAAACCAACAAGGTGCACTGCTTAAAAGAGCAAAAGAAGCTGAAGCTGAGCTTAAACCGGTGACTGAAGAGTTAGCAGGCTTAAAGCAACATATCTTTCAAATGTCAGTCGCCATCTTTGGTAAGCTTAATATGCAACTCATCATATGCTTTGATATTTCTTTAACCCGCTTGGTGATTCATGATATACAACCTCTAACCCGCCTGGCGACTCTAGTGTGAAAAATTCAACAGGCCGCATAAGCACTAGTCTTGGTCTGAATATGCTACTAAAGTTGAAGTTTACTTATTCATTGACTGAACAGCTATATGCTGGAAGTCTTTGCAGCCTTGCAGCCATATCAGGTGGCAAAAAACTTACAACTCTCATCAAGACTGTGATGTGTGCCAACTCAAAATGAAGAACATAAATTATCAGCCGCTCGCCCAGGAGCCATTGTTGCTCTAAGCTGGGCCAAAGCTTGGAAATCAGAACTTGACCCGAAAGAAATGGCCACCAGGTGTCCAGAGTTTAAAGATGACGGGTCAATATTTTAAGAGGAATATTTTAAGAAATGCGTCAGAGAGATGCGGCCCTTGGCGTGTAAGCTTGCAAAAGAGTTGGATCTGGACAAGTACCAGCCGGCTTACGACAGCAACAACACCAAGATTAAGCAGCCATCCCATAATGTTGTAGATCTCACACCACCAAGCATAAGCATATCTTTGCCCTGATTTTGACCCCTCTGTTATTTTTAGTGATGACGCAACCTTTGAAGCATTAACCGACATCGACTGGACATAGGCTACTCTCTAGATGATAGATGAGGGAGAGCCGACATGGGGTGACCCGGAGGCCTCAACCTCAAGACGCCAAGATGACAACAACCCATCATGCCCAAATCCGAACGACGCTGATACTAGCCCAACGGAGGAACCTAACTCCGAAAAACACTTATTCACAAATTTTTTGGGCTCCGCAGAAGCCATGTAATAGGTAGCTGAAAACAGTTGCCTGCTCTGCCATGCCTTTGTGCATGTTTGAAAACAAGTATCTGCTCTGCCATGCCTTCGTGCATGCTTTTATTAACATACACTAAAAAAAG
The DNA here is from genome assembly GCF_018294505.1 of Triticum aestivum. NCBI lineage: Eukaryota > Viridiplantae > Streptophyta > Magnoliopsida > Poales > Poaceae > Triticum > Triticum aestivum. Next base: position 227,877,019 of record NC_057804.1, on the reverse strand, counting down.
ACACATCCGTGACATTTTGGGCCGAACGAAATGTTTTTCTGTCATGCTTATGACACTTCTATGATGATAATTATGAAAAACAGGGTATCTTAATGGATGTGGTGGGCTCCTACTTCTATGACAAAGAATCATGACAGAAAAAGGTCTTTTCATCCTGGGTGGGCTGAAGATGCAGCTGCATGACATTATTTTGGCCGTCCATGATGGAAAAAACAGCGGTAGAAGCGAGGGCGAGGAAAATATCGAGGAGTTCTCAGTTACGGTGGGTGGTCGGGGCCGAGCGATGCACGGTCGATGAACAGGACCCCATTTCGACTGTAGGTGCTCCAACACAAGTCCGTTTCCTCCATTTTGCGGTATGCCAGACCCTTCCCGATGAAGAGGACCCTGTTTCGACCGTACGCAGTCGAACAGAAGGCCCGTTTCCTCCGTTCCATAGTATGCCAGACCTCGTTCTCGCTATTCCGTCCAAGCCAGTTGGCTCCCGATGAACATGACGACGTTGCTGCTATCCGTGACCTCTTCATGTACACGAGCCCTTGCCATACTTATGCGTAAGTAGGCGTCCAGGACCCGGCTCGTATGTACGTATGTGGTCATATTTTTTGGCATCTAGCTGTACGTACATGTACACTGTTTAAAAGGGACTGCCTAAACTGCTATGTCGGGGGCATGTCGAGTCTTCCTCCGCCGCAAACTCGATGTGGTCTACTACTACACGTGCCGCGGCTTGCTCAGCCACGGTTCATCGTTGCAAAGAGACCGATCGACTAGTATGTACGTACACGTTCACGACAACGCTACGTATGCTTCGACCAGGTGGGTCCCAACTGTCAGGGAGGATAAGGATGCACTCCCTTGCATGTGAAGATATAGCTGGTGGGCCCCGGCTGTCAGGGGGAGGAATCATTTTTATTTTGTGAGTAATAAGGAGGCACTTCCTTGGTTACGAAGATGTAGTTGGTGGGTCCAGCTGTCAGCCTTATAGCCTAATGTCCACTTCTGATAGTTCTTGTTCGTTGAACTCATTGACCACGAGGCGCCAAGAGCATGAAGGCGGTGGATGACGGCGAGGCCTAGAAAGGGAATGACAAGGAGCCAGAGAAGACGAGGCGGGTGGATGCCCACGCGGAGGGGAATACGAGGTTTCACTAGTTCGGCTGTGATGTAAGTCCGTTGTTGCCGGAGAATAACAAGGTATGTGGGTGAGTAGAGGGAAGGTCTGGCCAGTCGTAGTATGGTCGGTCCATGAGGCCTACGCGGCAGGACAACCAGCCATGGGGGGATGGAGCAGGCGGTATGGCGGGCCTGGTTTGGGCGGCTGGAGCAAGAAGAACAGAGGTTCAATACGCAACATGGCCGTTGATTTGAAATCAAACGGTCGGTGCAACTAGAATCATTTTGACTAAGTTGACAAAGCCCGTACACGTCAACTTAGTAGGCCCACAAGTCAGCCCCCAAATCTGGTGGGTCCCAACTAGCCGGGGAATCATTTTTTGTTCGTAATAAGGTGGCACTTCCTTGCACGCGAAGATGTTTTCTGGGTTTTTAATTTCTTCCTTTTCTAGTTAGAATAAAAAGAAAATAATTTAGCATCTTTGGTACAATCTATATTTCCATGAAATGGATCATAGTAAAGCTAGTGGGTCCCAACTGTCAGGGAGAGGTAACTTTTTTCCACGTAATAAAGAAAACACTTCGCTGTGTGCAAAGATGTAGCTGGTGGCTCAAACCTGTCAGGGGAGAAATACTTGGTTTTTGCATAATAAGGAGTGACTTGCTCACGTGCGGCCATGGTCCATGCGGGTCCGTATTGTCAGCAACTCCACGTTCATGCCTCTTCCGATGGTTGTCGTTTGTTGACAAAGTTGACCACGCTACGCCGAGAGAACCAACACGGTGGACCATGGCGAGGCCTTGGAAGGGAATGACCCGGAGCCGGCGAAGACACAATAGTGGATGTCCGTGCGGAGGGGAGTACGAAGGTGATACGTCTCCAACGTATCTACAATGTTTTATCATTCTATGCTATTATTTTACCCCTTTTGGAAGTTTATGAGCTTTACTTTACACTTCTATTTCATTTTTGGGACTAACCAACTAACCGGAGGCCCAGCCCGAATTGCTATTTTTTGCCTATTTCAGTGTTTGGAAGAAAAGGAATATCAAACGGAGTCCAAACGGGATGAAACCTTCAAGAGCGATATTTTTAGAAGAAATGCAAACCAGGAGACTTGGAGTGGACGTCAAGCAACAAACGAGGCGGCCACGAGGGTGCCCGGTGCGCCCCTTTGGGGTGGGCGCACCACCCACCATTGTGGGCCCCTCATTGCTCCACCGATGTACTTCCTTCGCCTATATATACTCCCGTACCCTGAAAACATCCAGGTTGGCTGCGCTCTACCGCGTCCGTTCAGGGCATTGGAACGAGGCGGGGAGCTGCGTAGCCGACGCAGTCTTCCTCTTCTTTGTCCGGCCGTCGCCGTCTCGCCATCACCACCGCCTCTTCGGTCCACCCTGACCCTCCCCGAGCGTGCCAATGGACTCGCCGTGAGCAACTTCACTGGATCCCTTCTTCCCCCGCCTCAATTCGGTCGCCGTTTGCCGTCCCCGAGCACATCCGAGCTCGCGTGTACGCGTACATACGTGTGTGCGTGAGCTGCTGCTGCTGCGTAGTGCTGCCGGCGCGGCCGGCCTGACCTCGCGTCCGCGTGCCGCTGCTCACCGGCCATCGCCTACTGCCGCCCCTATTGTCGCCCGCCGCCTACCGCCGCCCCTGCTGCCGCCTGCCGCATAGCGCCGTCCCTGTTGTTGCCTTCTGCTTTTGCCGTTCCTTAGCTGCTTAGCCTCTGCCGCTGTTGCTATTGCTTAGTTCCTGCCGAGCGTAGCTTGGTGCTGCTAATGGACATGGCCGTAGCTATGCTATGTGCGTGGGTGTTCACAACCATCACTGGCCGGCCGTGCAATTAGATTAGGGACTAATTAGTAGTACTAGCTAGGTTAGTTACTACACTATGACATAGGGCCCCACTGTTAATTAAAGAAAATGACTAATCTAATTAAGCTAGAGAAAATGACAAGTGGGACCTGCAGCACTATTCACCTTTTGACCAGTCACCTTTTGACTGGGTCAACTCAGTCAATGACCCCACCTACCAGCCTCATATGCAACACCCTGGGTACATTCCCTGGGTACCGATACCAATTTATTTTTATTTTTGAATTAATAATAAATCAAGAAATTTTAGAAGAACTTTAAAACTTTAAAAAATCATATAAAATAAACTGTAGCTCGGATGAAAATACTTTATACATGAAAGTTGCTCAGAACAACGAGACGAATCCGGATACATAGTTCGTTCGTCCGCCACACACCCCTAGCATAGCGAACACGCAACTTTCCCCCTCCGGTTCATGTGTCCGAAAACACGAAACACCGGGGATACTTTCCCGGATGTTTCCTCCCTTCGCGGTATCACCTCCTACCGCGTTAGAGCATACCTAGCACCGCGTATTGCCATGTTATGCTTTGTGATGCTTTGATTGCTCTGTTATTTATTGTGTTCCCCCTCCGCTACTTCTTTCCGGTAGACCCTGAGATCGGCGTTGATGTGATTGAGTACGACTATGGTGTTGACGACCCCTCCCTCTCGGCTGAGCTTCCAGGCAAGCCCCCTTTGATCACCAGATATCACCTCTTCTTCTCTCTACTGCTTGCATTAGAGTAGTGTAGCATGTTACTGTTCGGTTACTCATATTCTGTTGCATGACCTATCATTGTTGCTACAGTCATTGATATCTTACCCGCAATCCTAAATGCCTAGTATAGGATGCTAGTTTATCATCATTGGCCCTACATTCTTGTCAGTCTGCCTTGCAATACTATTGGGCCGTGATCACTCAAGAGGTGATCACGGGTATATAATATACATATATACATACTATATAGATGGTGACTAAAGTCGGGTTGGCTCGTTGAGTACCCGCACGTGATTCCGATGTGGGGGCTGGAAGGACAGGTGGCTCCATCCCGGTAGAGGTGGGCCTTGGTTCCGGACGGCCCCGATTGTTACTATGTGGCAGAGCGACAGGGCAGGTTGAGACCACCTAGGCGAGAGGTGGGCCTGGCCCTGGTGGGCGTCCACGGTTACTTCATAATAACATGCTCAACGAGATCTTGGTATTTGATCTGAGTCTGGCCACTGGCCTATATGCACTAACTAACTACGCCGGAACAGTTATGGGCACTCGACGTCGTGGTATCAGCCGAAGCCTTCTTGACATCAGCGACTGAGCGGCGCGCCGGATTGGACTGGAACGCCTGCTCTTGTATTAGGGAGGCTAGGTATGCTTCCGGCCGCCCTCGCAACGTGCAGGTGTGCAATGGGCGATGGGCCCAGACCCCTGCGCCATAGGAGTTAGACCGGCGTGCTGACCTCTCTGTTGTGCCTAGGTGGGGCTGCGACGTGTTGATCTTCCGAGGCCGGGCATGACCCAGGAAAGTGTGTCCGGCCAAATGGGATCGAGCGTGTTGGGTTATGTGGTGCACCCCTGCAGGGAAGTTTATCTATTCGAATAGTCGTGTCCCTCGGTAAAAGGACGACCCAGAGTTGTACCTTGACCTTATGACAACTAGAACTAGATACTTAATAAAACACACCCTTCCAAGTGCCAGATACAACCCGGTGATTGCTTTCCACAGGGCGACGAGCGGAGGATCGCCGGGTAGGATTATGCTATGCGATGATACTTGGACGACTTCAATCTACTCTCTTCTACATGCTGTAATACGGAGGCTGCCAGAAGCGTAGTCTTCGATAGGACTAGCTATCCCCCTCTTATTTTGGCTTTCTGTAGTTCATTCCACCGATATGGCCTTTTTACACATATACCCATGCATATGTAGTGTAGCTCCTTGCTTGCGAGTACTTTGGATGAGTACTCACGGTTACTTTTCTCCCTCTTTTCCCCCTTCCCCTTCTACCTGGTTGTCGCAACCAGATGTCGGAGCCCAGGAGCCAGACGCCACCGTCGATGACGACTCTTACTACACTAGAGGTGCCTAATACTACATGAAGGCCGCTGACGATGACCAGGAGTAGTTAGGAGGATCCCAGGCAGGAGGCCTGCGCCTCTTTCGATCTGTATCACAGTTTGTGCTGCCTTCTTAAGGCAAACTTGTTTAACTTATGTTTGTACTCAGATATTGTTGCTTTCGCTAACCCGTTTATGTTCGAGCACTTGTATTCGAGCCCTCGAGGCTCCTGGCTTGTAATATGATGCTTGTATGACTTATTGTACTTTTAGAGTTGTGTTGTGATATCTTCCCGTGAGTCCCTGATCTTGCTCGTACATGTTTGCGTGCAAGATTAGTGTATGATTGAATCGGGGGCGTCACAAGTTGGTACCAGAGCCGACTGCCTGTAGGAATCCCCCTTCCACACTCCTTGGCTGAAGTCGAGTCTAGACATTGGAAAGCTTTTTACTAACTTGGTTGTGCGGCTTACGGGCCCACGTCGCCATTGGGTGGTATTAGGATCTTTTTCTCCTCGTCTATGCTCTGGGACTCTGATCTCTCTTCTATTCTGGTTAAATGATTTTGCTAACTCTAACTCTAGGTTCTCGTAACTATTTCTCCCGAAGAGCCCTCATTCCGGAAGATCACCTGCTTCGTTAGAACATTCTGAGGATATCCCTCGATATTTTCCTAAGACCCTTGTGCTCATCGCCTTTGCAATCCAGTGTCACCGATATATCCCTATGGATATCTGTATGCACTTGTCATTCTCTTGATCATTCCTCGTCGCTCTTGTTGTTACAAGATGCCTCGAATTATTCGCCGTTGTCCTGAGAATCCTTTGAGTTTACTGTCTTGTAGTTTTATTTCGCAAGAAAACACTTATGGTTTTCCTCACATTTATCAAGGATCTGTTCTTTTCAATTGTTCATGTGTCTCACATAATTCTTCGGAATACTTTTCGATCTTTCAAAAATACTCTGCAGCCTGTTACTCTTGAAACTCTAGCCTGCTTGCATTATGGTTAATTCCATATGACTAGTAGTCCTCGTTAACATCCCTTGTCTTAAGTCATCTTGAATCTATTGATTCAATGTGTGCGTACGCACGCAGTCATCATATTATCCTTTTTAAAAATTATCTTTCCAACTCAAACGTCATTCCGGATATGAGTTGGTTCTCGGCAATTCAAACCTTTATTGATTGTCCAACTAAGTGTTTTCAACTTATCCATCCTTGATCAGAGTGTCTGCTTATGATCCTTTGTTTTGGAAACCACAATTTCTTTCTATTTAAGCGTTAGACTAATCAGGTGATTCTTGAATCTGATGCCTCTGCATTCTTTCTTCCTCTGAGTGAGTATCGATACTCACATCAGCTCCGTTGTGGATCGCCCGATCCATTGTTGGATTATTATCCGGCAGTGTCCTTCATATTCAAATAACCTTGTGAGCCTTTCCACGGATATATAAAGCCTTGGGTAAATTGTATCCTCTGTTTTATCAACCATGCTCTATTTTCGAGCTGGTGGTATTTACTATTGAAGCTTGTGGTATATGTTTCCACGATACCCTGACGGGTTGAACCGATGCATTCCTTCATATGTGTGAACTCAAAAGTTTTAACGAGTCATACTATTATGGTGTTTTGCTAGATAAAATTTCAACACTACAACTTCTTCGAAAGTGAGAGGTGAATGAAAGGTTATACATTTGGAGAAGTGGGAGTCGACCTTGAACTTTGTGTTCATGCCCATGGAAACGATGTTGAGCTTATCATGATAGCTTCTCGTAACAAATAATTATTCACTTAGCATAATTTGAACTTGTATCTAGGATTTTGTCCTTTGCAATCATGGTTTCGACCATATTATTATTAATTTTTTCCTTTTCTCAGACAAGTTAAAGTACTTGCTTTCTTCAGATCAGTACGCCTTCCCAACCTCTATTTTTGATCTACCTTCGAGTATTACCCCATGGTATCTCGAGGATATCAACCCATTACACTACATCTTATGAATTTCTGATGAAGTAGTAGCTTTCCCCGTCATAGTCACTCCACGGGTTCTGGGTTGTCGTCAACCGAGAACACCAATTTGTGAATCAAATCAACACTGTGATTTAGTACTTGCAGTACTTTGTTGTTGAGAAGTTTAATACTCCATCACGCCATTCCTAGCCTGATCGGCTACATCATTATCGTGCTAATTATAACTGTGCTACCTGGTCCTTCTTCCCGGAGCACAAGTTTTGACGATGAGCTAAGCTTACATCGTTGTTCCTTGTCTTATCATTTCAGCTCGAACATCAAGCTTGATTCCAAGTTTGTGTCGTGTCCGTGGTTCCAATAACCCTTCGCTTCACCATTGCTTTTGCTTGATGTCATCGCTGATCGATTACATCTTCATTAAACCTCTCGCCAAAAGTTTGTCGTAATCATCATCAACATTCTGAGCTCTTCAAGGATATGTATCGAATTCATGTTGAGAAATACCATCCTTGCCCCTCGATGAATTGTGTTATCATCGACAACATTATTTCCTTCCCACCAACACAAACTTGTTCTTGTTCTGTGTTGTACCTCGAGTTCCTTGCTACCCAACTTATGTTATGTTCTACCTTGAAGTGTTGCCATCTTTTATGTCAAGAATGTAGCGAGAATTTCACCACCTCTTAAGAATTCTTGGTATAGTGGTACTTCTCACCATCGCCATTCTTTCTCGTGTTGTTTCTAACCAGAATACCGACAAATGGTCTGTGATGTGTAAAATTCAAAAATTCTAGCAACCTTATTGCTTTGACGTTAATGGCCGATAGCTTCATTCTAAGTCTATTGCTTATTGAATCATCATTCAAACATTGATCGTGCTACCTAGTCCAGATTTTCGGGTGCACTTTTCAACCAATGTTTAATTGTGTATGTTTTCTTCGAGCATACATCATTATATCATTTGATCTGAGAAATATTATCTCCTTGTTCACCTAATTTTGGAAATCCATCCTTTTGGAAATCTTGATGAATTGTCGCTGAGTTCATCAGCCACCTCCTCATCCTCTCCTTGGTTTATTGATGAACTCTTGTTTCGGGACTCGCTTCTATGGTTCATTTCCCGAGAATCCTACAATGTCATTTCGTCGACTTGTGTCGCACCTTTTCTTCTCGGACATCCCGAGTCTGAGGTATCATGACACCAATCAGATCTGAATCTCGGTTGGATCTGATGGTTGGGACAACTTTCCAGGAGTTATAATGTTGGTCCTTTGATGACCCGGTAATACGATGTCATTCCTAGCACACCTGGCCGGAGGTCCTATTGTTATAGTATCCTCTTTAGCAAGGTTAACCATTCTTCCATGAGGAAATTGTAAGACTTATTCCATGAGTTGTTCCTGATGGATCCTTTGTGTATCCAAAGTCTTATCTTTGCTTAAAGACCATTCCAATGCTATATTGAAGCATGTCTATGGTACTCCGATTTTCAGTAAGAATATTTGAAGCACAATGCTAAAATTCCCTTATCAATTATCCAAACACCATTGAATGGGTAATGTCATGAAATTTCTCTCCCCTCACCTTAAAGGGTTTTCGACTTTATATCCCGTCATGGTTATCATGCTCTGCTTGTCCTTGGGAAGGATATACCCCTGAAATATGTGTTTAAACACATTTCCCTTTCCATTGTTTTGTTTAAACCTTTCCTGTAATCTGACTTAACTAAGCAGTAATAATTCCTGCTTAGGTAAGCACCTTGTTGTACCACTCTGTCAGTAGACCTTGTTACTATTGTTGATGACATTCCGGTAACCATCGATGGATGAGAACTTTGCCTATTGGTCCGCCTTGTTTAACAAGCAGGAAGATGGTTCTATTTGTCCCTCGCCCTTGGTACCGATGTTGTTGCTGACATAACTGACAGGCTATTCTCTGGCATGCCTTGCTATCATAACCGTGCAAGATGGCAGCGCCTTTCCTACTTTTAACCCACATTGTGGGCCCATAACCCACAGTTCCACAGGATCAAAACCCGACTCTCCTGTACACCCTGTTGTCAAATTTATTCCTTGCGCTTGACTTCGTATGTAATTCACGGGCCACCTGCGTAGTGATCTATTCTGGCATCAGGCACAATACTTATTCTCGTTGCCCTGAAACCCTTTCACCCACTGATTAGGCATCGAACGATTGCTTGGCCGATTGAAACTCCTTATTGTACCTTCTTACCTTACTCTCGATGACTTTCTTGAATTTCAACTCGAGAGATGCCCCTATGCCTTATTCGCTGAGATAGCCCCTAGGTACCTAACATGTGTTGAGCTTCATCCTTCCCGAGTTTCCCCCTAAATCTTTTCGTAAGTAAGATGGAATGAAGACATCAATGTAATGGATCGACCTTTTCGAGAAGAGTAACCAAGACCAAGAAGACTCGTTAGGATTTTATAACCAAACCCCTTCCCCCTTACTCCCCCTCTTAAATCTCAGAACGAGATTTCTTGTAGTGGAGGAGATTTGTAACACCCCGAGAATCATGCTATAGTAATCCCCCCTAATGATGGCCATCTCATCATGATTACTATGCACATTTCCACTTAATAAAAATCAAAGTCAAATTCGAATTTAAATTTCAAGTCAATATAATATTTCTTTAAACGATAAAACAAAAATGTTTGTTGGGTTGAAAATACTCACTATATAATTTACATGTAGAAACTAACATTATTTGAGTTGTTAAAATGCCCCTAAAGTATTTAAAACAGACCCAGCAGCACCTGTTCAACACATTTAAATTCAAACCGAAAATCAAATAAATTGCGAATGCCCTCATTACTTTTTGTGCAACCCTAGAATGATGCATATCATTTTTGCATGAAGTTTCATAATAAACAAAATTCATTTGATCACTAAACTATTTAGAAAAACAATAGCTAAATTGGAAAACAGAAAAAGATAAAAAAAAGGAAAAGAGAAATCCCCCCTGTTTACTTTAGCCCAGTACTAACACTGTACCAGGCCCAGCCCAACTGGCCGGCCTTTTCTCAGAGCCGTGCATGCCGGCCATCCATGGTGCCAGGGCCACGTACCGGCCATCCACACCCTCCCTCGGCCTACTAAGGCGTCCCCCAGAAACCCTAGCTCGCCCTCGTTCATTCCCCCTCGATCCCCATCGTCCACCCTCTCCTCTAGCTCGATTTTAAGCTCGCAAGATCATGCGGTCGCCGCTGCCTCGCCGTTGTTGACGCGTCCACCACGCCTCTCCGGCGTACGGGAGCACATCCTGGAGGTTGGCCGCGCTCTACCACGTCCGTTCAGGGCATTGGAACGAGGCGGGGAGCTGCGTAGCCGACGCAGTCTTCGTCTTCTTTGTCCGGCCGTCGCCATCTCGCCATCACCACCGCCTCTCCGGTCCACCCCGACCCTCCCCGAGCGTGCCAATGGACTCGCGGTGAGCAACTTCTCTGGATCCCTTCTTCCCCCGCCTCTATTCGGTCGCCGTTTGCCGTCCCCGAGCACATCCGAGCTCGCGTGTACGCGTACATACATGTGTGCATGAGCAGCTGCTACTGTGTACTGCTGCCCGCGCGGCCGGCCTAACCTCGCGTCCACGTGCCGTTGCTCGCCGGCCATCGCCTACTGCCGCCCCTATTGTCGTCCGCCGCCCCTGCTGCCGCCTACCGCCTAGCGCCGTCCCGGTTGCTGCCTTCTGCTTTTGCCGTTGCTTAGCTTCTTAGCCTCTGCCGCTGCTGCTATTGCTTAGTTCCTGCCGAGGGTTGCTTGGTGCTGCTAATGGACATGGCCGTGGCTATGCTATGTGCGTGGGTGTTCACAACCATCATTGGCCGGTCGTGCAATTAGATTAGGGTCTAATTAGTAGTACTAGCTAGGTTAGTTACTACACTATGACATAGGGCCCCACTGTTAATTAAAGAAAATGACTAGTCTAATTAAGCTAGAGAAAATGACAAGTGGGACCCGCAACACTATTCACCTTTTGACCAGTCAACTCAGTTAATGACCCCACCTACCAGCCTCATATGCAACACCCTGGGTACATTCCCTGGGTATCGATAGCAATTTATTTTTATTTTCGAATTAATAATAAATCAAGGAATTTCAAAAGAACTTTAAAACTTTGAAAAATCATATAAAATAAACCGTAGCTCGGATGAAAATACTTTATACATGAAAGTTGCTCAAAACGACGAGACGAATCCGGATACGTAGCCCGTTCCTCCGCCACACATCCCTAGAATAGCGAACACGTAACTTTTCCCCTCCGGTTCATGTGTCCGAAAACACGAAACACCGGGGATACTTTCCCGGATGTTTCCTTCCTTCGCGGTTTCAGCTCCTACCGCGTTAGGGCATACCTAGCACCGCATATTGCCATGTTATGCTTTGTGATGCTTTGATTGCTCTGTTATTTATTGTGTTCCCCCTCCTCTACTTCTTTCCGGTAGACCCTGAGATCGGCGTTGATGCGATTGAGTACGACTATGGTGTTGACGACCCCTCCCTCTCGGTTGAGCTTCCAGGCAAGCCCCCTTTGATCACCAGATATCACCTATTCTTCTCTCTACTGCTTGCATTAGAGTAGTGTAGCATGTTACTGTCCGGTTACTCCTATTCTGTTGCATAGCCTGTCATTGTTGCTACAGTCATTGATATCTTACCCGCAATCCTAAATGCCTAGTATAGGATGCTAGTTTATCATCATTGGCCCTACATTCTTGTCAGGCTGCCTTGCTATACTATTGGGTCGTGATCACTCGGGAGGTGATCACGGGTATATACTATACATATATACATACTATACAGATCGTGACTAAAGTCGGGTTAGCTCGTTGAGTACCCGCACATGATTCTGATGTGGTGGCTGGAAGGACAGGTGGCTCCATCCCGGTAGAGGTGGGCCTGGGTTCCCGACAGCCCCCGACTGTTACTATGTGGCGAAGCGACATGGCAGGTTGAAACCACCTAGGCAAGAGGTGGGCCTGGCCCTGGCCGGCGTCCGCGGTTACTTCATAATAACACGCTCAACGAGATCTTGGTATTTGATCTGAGTCTGACCACAGGCCTATACGCACTAACCAACTATGCGGGAACAGTTATGGGCACTCGACGTCGTGGTATCAGCCAAAGCCTTCTTGACGTCAGCGACTAAGCGGCGTGCACTGGATTGGACTGGAATGCCTGATCTTGTATTAGGAAGGCTAGGTCTTCTTCCGGTCGCCCTCGCAACATGCAGGTGTGCAATGGGTGATGGGCCCAGACCCCCTGCGCCATAGGAGTTAGACCGGCGTGCTGACCTCTCTCTTGTGCCTAGGTGGGGCTACGACGTGTTGATCTTCCAAGGCCGAGCATGACCCAGGAAAGTGTGTCCGGCCAAATGGGATCGAGCGTGTTGGGTTATGTGGTGTACCCCTGCAGGGAAGTTTATCTATTCGAATAGTCGTGTCCCTTGGTAAAAGGACACCCTTGAGTTGTACCTTGACCTTATGACAACTAGAACTGGATACTTAAGAAAACACACCTTTCCAAGTGCCAGATACAACCCGGTGATCGCTTTTCCACAGGGCGACGAGGGGAGGATCGCCGGGTAGGATTATGCTATGCGATGCTACTTGGAGGATTTCAATCTACTCTCTTCTACATGCTGCAAGACGGAGGCTGCCGGAAGCATAGTCTTTGATAGGACTAGCTAACCCCCTATTATTCTGGCTTTCTACAGTTCTGTCCACCGATATTGCCTTTTTACACATATATCCATGCATATGTAGTGTACCTCCTTGCTTGCGAGTACTTTGGATGAGTACTCACGGTTGCTTTTCTCCCTCTTTTCCCCCTTTCCCTTCTACCTGGTTGTCACAACCAGATGCCGGAGCCCAGGAGCCAGACGCCACCGTCGATGACGACTCTTACTACACTTGTAACGCCCCGGATCCGATGCGCCAGGTGTCTTCCAGTTATTCGCTGTTGTTGCCATGTCATTTGCTTGCGTGTTGCATTTTATCATGCCATCATGTCCATTGCATTGCATACGTGTTCGTCTCTTGCATCCGAGCTTTTTCCCCGTTGTCCGTTTTGCAATCCGGCGCTCCTATGCCCTCCGGCGTTCCCCTTTCGTCTCTCGTTGTGAGTGGGTGTTAAACTTTCTCGGAATGGACCGGGTCTTGCCAAGCAGCCTTGGTATAGCACCGGTAGACCGCCTGTCAAGTTTCGTGCCATTTGGAGTTCGTTTGGTACTCCAACGGTTAACCGGGTAACCGTAAAGCCCCTCTCTCTTTGCAGCCCAACAGCCCTTCCAAAGTGGCCCAAAACCCATCTAACTCCCCTCCATGCTCTCGGTCGTTCGATCACGATCGTGTGGGCGAAAACAGCTCCTCATTTGGACTCTCCTAGCTCCCTCTACCTATATATTTGCACCTCCCCCGAAAATTTCGCAGTCCAAACCCTAGATCCATCCCTACCCGCCGCTGGACATGTCCGTCCAGCCGCAGGACATGTCCAACCACTCCCGCGCCCATTCAGGAGCCGCCATGTTTCCCGCCGCACCGTCCTTCCTCTGCGCGCCGCCGCCGCGGCCCGAGGGAGCCCGGATCGGGCCTACCCCGGGCCAGATCGGGCCCGCCGCCGTCCCCGCGCCGCGCGCCAGCCTCGCGCGCCGCGCGCCGCCCGCCGCCGCCTCGCCGCCAGCCTCGCGCGGCCCGCGCGCCGCCGCCGCCGCCTCGCCGGCGCGCTCGTCCTCCGGCGACCGGAGCCGCCGCCCGGCCCGTGCCCACGCCGGCGCGCGTGCCCCTCCGCCCGGCCACCGCCTCCCGCGCGCCCGCGCCACCGCGGGGCATCCCGCTGCCGCGCCGCGGCCCGCGCTGCCCCGGCGCATCCCGCCGCCGCCGGCGCGGCCCGCGCTGCCCCGGCGCTCGCCGGAGCCTCCGCCGCCGCCTCCTCGCCCGGCCCGGCTTCCGCCGCCGCTCCCGCGCCGCCGAAGCTCCTTCTCCTCGCGCCGCCGCGCCCTCTCCGGCCTCCTCCCTCGTCTCCGGCCTCCTTCCCCATCGTCTCCGGCGAGCTTCTCCGGCGACCTCCGGATCGGGACCAGATCCGCCACTCCCTCGAACCAAACGCCCGGATCCCTCCATCCCGGGTCGAACCCGTCCCGCGTTGACTTTCGCGGAGGTATAATTTGCCTCAAGTCCGAGATTTTTGTAATAATCATGCCTTGTTCGACACATCATATCTCTACATCTATAGCTCCGTTTCATGCGTGTAATATGTCAAATTGTTCGTCTCGACGAGTACATCATTTCATTCCATTGCATCATATTCATTTGAGGTCATCCTGATGCCTGAATCATCGTTGTAAGAGTGCTCCATGATGTTATCTGCTGTCTGTTAATAGAACGAGCTCTTTTGTCATTTTTGCCATGATTGATGTGTGCATCCTATGAGGTTGATGTCTACATGTGTTTTGAACTATGCCATGTCTTCTTTACAGAGGTGCTTACCATGTATTTTTGTGATCAATGTGGTGACTAGCACAAGCATGCAAACTAGCTTCGTGATGTTACTGATTTTAGTCCCTGTTCTGCTGTTATTTTGATGCCATGTAAACTTGATGCTACAGAGAGATCCATGCATATTTTGAGATACTTCAGTAAGGATGTTTTGAACATATGGTTATTGTCTATCATCCCTGCCCTTTGTTGCAATTATGGAGTAGTCTAGCATGTCTTTTTCGTGCTCTACTTTTGCTTCAAAATGTTTCCTGGCAGATTGTTTACATGTTATTCAATTTGGCCAAGCTTGTTGTAGTTGATCCTTGCATGCTATGGACTTGTTCTTGCCTTGGTTGGTTACATAAACATGTCTTCTTGATGATGCTATGCTTATATTGTCATGCAATGAATTGTGGTGAGTGAATCGAGCTTGTTAAGTAGTGTACATGATGTTGCTATTTTGCTAGGCTGAATCTGTTATTTCGTGATGCTATATAAACATGTTGCTACTAGTCATTCTATGCATAATCTGGAGATGTTCTATAAACATGTTTTGATCTACATGTCATCCTTTATCCACCCATGCCCCTGGGAGCATTTATATCTTGCCGTAGATTGTTCATATCTTGCTCTAAAGTTGCTCATAATGTTGTTGTCAGCCTGTTTACATTAAGTTCAGTTGTTACCATGTGTTTTGCTAGTGATCCATGCACCCTATGAACTTGATATTGCCATGCTTAGCTTCACAAATATGTCTTCTTACTGTTGGGTGCCTTGCCATGACATGTAATGATCTGTAGTGAGTGGCACAAGCTCATATACATACCTTCATAATTCTGTTTCTGCCATGTTTGAATCTGTATTATAACTTGCCATGTTTACGTGGGTGCCATCATATTTTCTGATCCTTTTTGGCTTATGGTCACTAAGGGACTTTTGATCTATGCATTTAGTAGATTCATGCCATGCCTTTGTTTGTCATTATAAGTTCCTGTAACATGTTGTTTCATAGCTCTAAACATTGCATCGTGATGTTATTTTCTGCTCTGAAATTGTTGTTACTTGCAATCTTACCACGTGTGTTTCAGCATGTTCTAGTGATTTATGGAGTTAGCTCAGTTTTCATGTTTTGTTATGCTTTACCTGTACATCATGTCCATGCCTTTTGTTTTCATGTTGAGATGCTGTAGCTTATTGTTTTGATGCTTGCAATATGCCTAGTTGCTGTTTTGGACAGCTTGTCCTTATAACTTGTATATTGTGTGTATGTTGAACCGTTGCTCCGTTTTGAGTGTGCTCTATATGAAACTTGCTTGATTTTGCATGTAGTTTCATATTATCATGTTGCATCCTTGTTTTGAGGTGTTTGCTTGATGTTTGGATGCATTTTGCATCAATGCCATGTTTAGCTTATTTTGTTCATATCTTCTAGGCCGTAGCTCTGAATTAAATGAAGCTTACATTTAACTTGACTAGAATCTCATGTAGATCATCTTGGTGCATCTTAACTTGCTGTTTAACAACTTGAACATAAGGTTTATTCAGATCTGGACCAATTTCGAAATATGCATATGAGGACTTACCGGATTTGTTATATGTTGTTCCCGACCTCTTTTAAACTTGCCTTGATTTGTTGCTCCTGTTTGCATCATCTCTTGCCATGAGTAGCCTCATGTAGCTTTGTCATGCATCATGCTTGTTTGTGCATCATGCCTTGTTCATGTGTGGTGTGTTTACCTTGTTGTGTGCTTCTTCTCGATAGTTCCTGTTTCGTTACGATCGTGAGGACTCGTTCGTCTACACTTGGTTCGTCTTCGTGGCTTCATCTTCTTCATGGACTCGTTCTTCTTCCTTGCGGGATTTCAGGCAAGATGACCGCTACCCTGGATCTCACTACTATCATTGCTATGCTAGTTGCTTCGTTCTATCGCTATGCTGCGTTACCTATCTTTTGCTCATCAAGCCTCCCATATTGCCATGAACCTCTAACCTTTGACACCTCTCCTATGAAAACCATTGCTTGGCTATGTTACCGCTTTGCTCAGCCCTCTTATAGCGTTGCTAGTTGCAGGTGAAGTTGAAGATTCCCCCATGGTGGACAGGATTTTGGTTGGAATATCACAATATCTCTTATATTATTAATGCATCTATATACTTGGTAAAGGGTGGAATACTCGGCCTTTTGCCTAGTGTTTTGTTCCACTCTTGCCGCCCTAGTTTCCGTCATGCCGGTGTTATGTTCCCGGTTTTTGCGTTCCTTACGCGGTCGGGTGATTTATGGGACCCCCTTGACAGTTCGCTTTGAATAAAACTCCTCCAGCAAGGCCCAACCTTGGTTTTACCATTTGCCTCAGCACCACCTACCCTTTCCCTTGGGTCGGCCAACCCGAGGGTCATCTTTATTTTAGCCCCCCCAGGCCAGTGCTTGTCTAAGTGTTGGTCCGAACCGAGCGATGTCCAGCGCCCCCTGGGCAACCAGGGTCTATGCCAACCCGACATCTTGCTCATCCGGTGTACCTTGAGAACGAGATATGTGCAGCTCCTATTGGGATTTGTCGGCACATCGGGCGGCTTTGCTGGTCTTGTTTGACCATTGTCGAAATGTCTTGTAAACCGGGATTCTGAGTCTGATCGGGTCTTCCTGGGAGAATGTCAATCCTTCGTTGATCGCGAGAGCTTGTCATGGGCTAAGTTGGGACACCCTTGCAGGGTATAATCTTTCGAAAGCCGTGCCTACGGTTATAGGCAGATGGGAATTTGTTAATGTCCGGTTGTAGATAACTTGACACCAGATCCGAATTAAAACGCATCAACCGCGTGTGTAGCCGTGATGGTCTCTTCTCGGTGGAGTCCGGGAAGTGAACACAGTTTCTGGGTTATGTTTGACGTAAGTAGGAGTTCAGGATCACTTTTTGATCATTGCTAGTTGACGACCGTTCCTTTTGCTCTCTTCTCGCTCTTATTTGCGTATGTTAGCCACCATATCATGCTTAGTCGCTGTTGCAGCCTCACCACTTTACCCCTTCCTTTCCCTTTAAGCTTTGCTAGTCTTGATACCCATGGTAATGGGATTGCTGAGTCCTCGTGGCTCACAGATTACTACAACAACAGTTGCAGGTACGGGTTATGCGATGATCATGACGCGAGAGCGATGTTTGCTTGCGTTGAGTTCTTCTTCTACTTCTTCGATCAGGGGATAGGTTCCATGTCGGCAACCTGGGCTAGCAGGGTGGATGTCGTTTGAGTTTCTGTTTGTGTTTCATCCGTAGTCGGATGATGCTATTATGTATTCTGATGTTGTATTTGTGTGGCATTGTATGCCTCTTGTATGTATCCCCATCTATTATGTAATGTTGATGTAATGATATCCACCTTGCAAAAGCGTTTCAATATGCGGGTCTATCCTTGGTGGGACCTTCGAGTTCCTTTTGGATAGGGTCGCATATTGGGCGTGACAAGTTGGTAATCAGAGCCTTGACCGACCCTAGGAGCCCCCTTGATTGATCGTGTAGTTTGGCCGTTGTTGAGTCTAGAAGAAAACTTTTTTCAGAGTCTAGTTATATCGGAGAGTAGGAATTCTTTTTACTCCTCAGCCCCCTTCGTCGCTCTGGTAAGGAATCTTGACGTAGGTGTTTCGGATTACTTCTCTTCCCCTTCAAAATTTTCTTTAGGATCACGCAGTTGGTTTTCCGATCGTTGGCTCTCAGCTCTTTTCATCCGGTGCATTTCTCGTCAAGTCGACTCGAGCCTCTTCATCTTTTAGTTCAATCCTCAGTTGTTTTCTTTTCCCACCCGCCCACCCTTCTTCTTCTTGGAACCGGAGTCCGTTATCGAGTATCCATCCTACTCGTGTGAAGTCTTTGCATTCTTTCAACCCGTGTTTTCTCTTCAAGATATTCGTTGGTTCCCCCTTCCAAGTTGCCTTTGTTTTCCCGCCCTCCCACCCCTCTTCTTCCCGGAGTCTGAATCTCTTTCGACAATCAATTTCATCCGTACGGAGCCTCTTCAGTCTTCCCTCAATTATTTCAATCGGTGAATTCTCATTTTGTTCGACATTCTTCAGCTCTTTTTATTTCTGGTGGTTTCAATTCGAATTTTTGTTAGTGATTATATTCTTCCCCTCGGCTCAAGTGTTCTCCTGCTCGTTCGCTTCCCGCCAGATTGTCATTCCGGAGTGTTCAAGACATCTCAGGAGATTCGTCTGTGTTCGAATTAATTTGAGGTTGTCACCTCATTCAAATATTTCAATTGTTCCGGTGCATCATCTATCTGTTCATCATCCTTTTCAACGGTGTTATCTCTTCAGTGGGCCCTAACCCACAGGCCTTTTCCCAGGATCTTACCTGACTCTTCTAATTTCTCGGAGCTATTCTCAAATCCTTTTTGAAGTTTGACATAAGTATGATTTCATCAGTCAGATGCTTTTCCAAGATCGATTTCAAATCATTTTCATGGTTGGCTCAACCTCTTACCTTTCATTCTCCCGGAGTATCTCAGTAATTTTGGTGGTGTTTCTCGTCGTCATTTGAAGATCGAAGAAGAGTTCATCTTAAATCTTGTCCGTTCTCTCGAAGTTTCGGGGTTCTAGCTTCATATCATGCTCTCGAATTATTTCAATTTGTCAGATATTCTTTTCTTAACCATCCGGAGTATGTCAGGAGTTGTTTTCCCAATTCTTTTACCGGAGGCCATCATTCTAGTTAGCGTTCTCTATTTATCCCGACGCTTCGTTCAAATGTTCTTTAATTAGCTCGAGTTCTTCCCGTTCCCTTGTATCTAAATCCCCTCTAGCATATTGGTTCTTCTAATTCTTCCCGGTGATTCAGTCTCTTTCATCAGTCATTTCCGAATTCTTACGGTGGTTCGTTCAAGATTCTTTTCTTTGATTGTCATTTTAATTCATTCGTTCTTTCCAATCCTACCGGTGGTTCATGTAGACTTTCTCAAGTTATGGGCTATGTTCCCCCTTAATCCTTTTCCAACGAGAATAAGTAGTATGAAAAAATCCATTGCTAGTCATCAATTTAATTTGATGAAGGATAGGCATACAATCAATCTTATTCTTATTTCGTCCAAGTGAGTAATCCCTTCCTTCGGAGTTTGTTCTTGTTGAATAAATTCTAGTTTCAAGTGTTTTCATCTTTTCTTTTTCGGAGTTCAAATTTCCTCAGCCATTTAATCGGAACCTCCATCGAAATCATCGCAACGCTCATCTTATTCTTTCATCCTTCATTTTATCTCGTCATTCTTTTGTTACCGGAGTTCATGGTGGTTCTTCATGATTTAATCTTTTCTTCAAGAGTTCATCAAGATTTTGTTGGTGGAATTCAAGTATCTTTTCTTCTCGCGTCTCGAAGTGCAATTAATTCTCCATATTCTTTTGAAGTGGAGTTTTGCATTTCTTCGTTCTTCTAAGTTATCCAATCATTTCCCTTTGCGACCGGTTATCACCTCATAATTTCTGAGATGTTATCCATAAGTCCACAACAAGTTTATTCTTTCGTTGTTGATTTTCTCAACAACTCTGTTCAATCCTTCCTTCTAAGTTCTTTTCATTCTATGTCATTCTTCCAGAGGCATTGCGTTTGGTCGTCTCGTCAAGTGCCATCTCTTTGAGTGAAGCTCATGTTCTATTCTTTCCTTGTTCAACCGGAGTGCTGCCTAAATCCTTTCAGTCTTATTCGTTTCTTATCTCGTTTAACCGGAGTGGTTTCATAGTCTATCTTATTCCGTGAGCTTTCAATTCTCGTCATTATCGTCGTTCCTCTCTTCTTCTCGAGTTCAATCGATTTTTTGCTCTTCTTCTTTGAGTTCTTGTTTCTCCTCATCCCTTTTCCCTTCCGTCTCGGTCCTAAGATCTCGGGACAAGGTCTCTTGTTAGTGGAGGAGTGTTGTAACGCCTCGGATCCGATGCGCCAGGTGTCTGCCAGTTATTCGACGTTGTTGCCATGCCATTTGCTTGCGTGTTGCATTTTATCATGTCATCATGTGCATTGCATTGCATACGTGTTCGTCTCTTGCATCCGAGCTTTTTCCCCGTTGTCCATTTTGCAATCCGGCGCTCCTATGCCCTCCGGTGTTCCCCTTTCGTCTCTCGTTGTGAGTGGGTGTTAAACTTTCTCGGAATGGACCGAGTCTTGCCAAGCGGCCTTGGTATAGCACCGGTAGACCGTCTGTCAAGTTTCGTGCCATTTGGAGGTCGTTTGGTACTCCAACGGTTAACCGGGTAACCGTAAAGCCCCTCTCTCTTTGCAGCCCAACACCCCTTCCAAAGTGGCCCAAAACCCATCTAACTCCCCTCCATGCTCTCGGTCGTTCGATCACGATCGTGTGGGCAAAAACCGCTCCTCATTTGGACTCTCCTAGCTCCCTCTACCTATATATTTGCACCTCCCCCGAAAATTTCGTAGTCCAAACCCTAGATCCATCCCTACCCGCAGCCGGACATGTCCGTCCAGCCGCCGGACATGTGCAACCGCTCCCGCGCCCATTCAGGAGCCGCCACGTGTCCACGCCGCCGTCCTTCTCTGCGCGCCGCCGCCGCGGCCCGAGGGAGCCCAGATCGGGCCCGCCCCGGGCCAGATCGGGCCCGCCGCCATCCCCGCGCGTCGCACCGCCAGCCCCGCGCGGCCCGCGCGCCGCTCGCCACCGCCTCGCCGGCGCGCCCGTCCTCCGGCGATCGGAGCCGCCGCTCGGCCCGTGCCCACGCCGGCGCGCGTGCCCCTCCGCCCAGCCGCCGCCTCCCGCGCGCCCGCGCCACCGCGGGGCATCCCGCCGCCGCCGGCCGCGGCCCACGCCGCCCCCGGCGCTTGCCAACACCTCCGCCGCCGCCTCCTCGCCCGGCACGGCTTCCGCCGCCGCCTCCCGCACCGCCGGAGCTCCTTCTCCTCGCGCCGCCGCGCGCCGTCGTCGTCGGCTGCCGCCGCGCCGTCTCCGGCCTCCTTCCCCACCGTCTCCGGCGAGCTCCAGATCGGGACCAGATCCGCCACTCCCTCGAACCAAATGCCCGGATCCCTCCGTCCCGGGTCGAACCCGTCCCGCGTTGACTTTCGCGGAGGTATAATTTGCCTAAGTCCCAGATTTTTGTAATAATCATGCCATGTTCGACGCATCATATCTCTGCATCCGTAGCTCCGTTTCGTGCGTGTAATATGTCAAATTGTTCGCCTCGACGAGTACATCATTTCATTCCATTGCATCATATTCATTTGAGGTCATCTTGATGCCTGAATCATCGTTGTAAGAGTGCTTCATGATGTTATCTGCTGTCTGTTAACAGAACGAGCTCTTTTATCATTTTTGCCATGATTGATGTGTGCATCCTATGAGGTTGATGTCTACATGTGTTTTGAACTATGCCATGTCTTCTTTACAGAGGTTCTTACCATGTATTTTTGTGATCAATGTGGTGACTAGCACAAGCATGCAAACTAGGCTTCGTGATGTTACTGATTTTAGTCCCTGTTCTGCTGTTATTTTGATGCCATGTAAACTTGATGCTACAGAGAGATCCATGCATATTTTGAGATACTTCAGTAAGGATGTTTTGAACATATGGTTATTGTCTATCCATCCCTGCCCTTTGTTGCAATTATGGAGTAGTCTAGCATGTCTTTTTCGTGCTCTACTTTTGCTTCAAAATGTTTCCTGGCAGATTGTTTACATGTTATTCAATTTGGCCAAGCTTGTTGTAGTTGATCCTTGCATGCTATGGACTTGTTCTTGCCTTGGTTGGTTACATAAACATGTCTTCTTGATGATGCTATGCTTATATTGTCATGAAATGACTTGTGGTGAGTGAATCGATCTTGTTAAGTAGTGTACATGATGTTGCTGTTTTGCTAGGCTGAATCTGTTATTTCGTGATGCTATATAAACATGTTGCTACTAGTCATTCTATGCATAATCTGGAGATGTTCTATAAACATGTTTTTATCTACATTTCATCCTTTATCCACCCATGCCCCTGGCAGCATTTATAGCTTGCTGTAGCTTGTTCATATCTTGCTCTAAAGTTGCTTCATAATGTTGTTGTCAGCCTGTTTATATTAAGTTCAGTTGTTACCATGTGTATTGCTAGTGATCCATGCACCCTATGAACTTGCTATTGCCATGCTTAGCTTCACAAATATGTCTTCTTACTGTTGGGTGCCTTTCCATGCCATGTAATGATCTGTAGTGAGTGGCACAAGCTCATCTACATGCCTTCATAATTCTGTTTCTGCCATGTTTGAATCTGTATTATAACTTGCCATGTTTACGTGGGTGCCATCATATTTTCTGATCCTTTTTGGCTTATGGTCACTAAGGGACTTTTGATCTATGCATTTAGTAGATTCGTGACATGCCTTTGTTTGTCATTATAAGTTCCTGTAACATGTTGTTTGATAGCTCTAAACATTGCATCGTGATGTTATTTTCTGCAAAGTCTGAAATTGTTGTTACTTGCAATCTTACCACGTGTGTTTGAGCATGTATTAGTGATTTATGGAGTTAGCTTAGTGTTCATGTTTTGTTATGCTTTACCTGTACATCATGTCCATTCCTTTTATTTTCATGTTGAGATGATGTAGCTTATTGTTTTGATGCTTGCAATATGCCTAGTTGCTGTTTTGGACAGCTTGTCCTTATAACTTGTATAGTGTGTGTATGTTGAACCGTTGCTCCGTTTTGAGTGTGCTCTATATGAAACTTGCTTGATTTTGCATGTAGTTTCATATTATCATGTTGCATCCTTGTTTTGAGGTGTTTGCTTGATGTTTGGATGCATTTTGCATCAATGCCATGTTTAACTTGTTTTGTTCATATCTTCTAGGTCGTAGCTCTGAATTAAATGAACCTTACATGTAACTTGACTAGAATCTCGTGTAGATCATCTTGGTGCATCTTAACTTGCTGTTTAACAACTTGAACATAAGGTTTATTCAGATCTGAACCAATTTCGAAATATGCATATGAGGACTTACCGGATTTGTTATATGTTGTTCCCGACCTCTTTTAAACTTGCCTTGATGTGTTGCTCCTGTTTGCATCATCTCTTGCCATGAGTAGCCTCATGTAGCTTTGTCATGCATCATGCTTGTTTGTGCATCATGCCTTGTTCATGTGTGGTGTGTTTACCTTGTTGTGTGCTTCTTCTCGATAGTTCCTGTTTCGTTGCGATCGTGAGGACTCGTTCGTCTACGCTTGGTTCGTCTTCGTGGCTTCATCTTCTTCATGGACTCGTTCTTCTTCCTTGCGGGATTTCAGGCAAGATGACCGCTACCCTAGATCTCACTACTATCATTGCTATGCTAGTTGCTTCGTTCTATCGCTATGTTGCGTTACCTATCTTTTGCTCATCAAGCCTCCCATATTGCCATGAACCTCTAACCTTTGACACCTTTCCTATGCAAACCATTGCTTGTCTATGTTACCGCTTTGCTCAGCCCTCTTATAGCGTTGCTAGTTGCAGGTGAAGTTGAAGATTCCCCCATGGTGGACAGGATTTTGGTTGGGATATCACAATATCTCTTATATTATTAATGCATCTATATACTTGGTAAAGGGTGGAAGACTCGGCCTTTTGCCTAGTGTTTTGTTCCACTCTTGCCGCCCTAGTTTCCGTCATACCGGTGTTATGTTCCCGGATTTTGCGTTCCTTACGCGGTCGGGTGATTTATGGGACCCGCTAGACAGTTTGCTTTGAATAAAACTCCTCCAGCAAGGCCCAACCTTGGTTTTACCAATTGCCTCACCACCACCTACCCTTTCCATTGGGTCGGCCAACCCGAGGGTCATCTTTATTTTAGCCCCCAAGGGCCAGTGCTTGTCTAAGTGTTGGTCCGAACCGAGCGATGTCCGGCGCCCCCTGGGCAACCAGGGTCTATGCCAACCCGACGTATTGCTCATCCGGTGTGCCCTGAGAACGAGATATGTGCAGCTCCTATCGGGATTTGTCGGCGCATCGGGCGGCTTTGCTGGTCTTGTTTTACCATTGTCGAAATGTCTTGTAAACCGGGATTCCGAGTCTGATCGGGTCTTCCTGGGAGAAGGTCTATTCCTTCGTTGATCGCGAGAGCTTGTCATGGGCTAAGTTGGGACACCCCTGCAGGGTATAATCTTTCGAAAGCCGTGCCTGCGGTTATATGCAGATGGGAATTTGTTAATGTCCGGTTGTAGATAACTTGACACCAGATCCGAATTAAAACGCATCAACCGCGTGTGTAGCCGTGATGGTCTCTTCTCGGCGGAGTCCGGGAAGTGAACACGGTTTCTGGGTTATGTTGACGTAAGTAGGAGTTCAGGATCACTTTTTGATCATTGCTAGTTGACGACCGTTCCTTTTGCTCTCTTCTCGCTCTTATTTGCGTATGTTAGCCACCATATCATGCTTAGTCGCTGCTGCAGCCTCACCACTTTACCCCTTCCTTTCCCTTTAAGCTTTGCTAGTCTTGATACCCATGGTAATGGGATTGCTGAGTCCTCGTGGCTCACAGATTACTACAACAACAGTTGCAGGTACAGGTTATGTGATGATCATGACGCGAGATCGATGTTTGCTTGCGTTGAGTTCTTCTTCTGCTTCTTCGATCAGGGGATAGGTTCCAGGTCGGCAGCCTGGGCTAGCAGGGTGGATGTCGTTTGAGTTTCTGTTTGTGTTTCATCCGTAGTCGGATGATGCTATTATGTATTGTGATGTTGTATTTGTGTGGCATTGTATGCCTCTTGTATGTATCCCCATCTATTATGTAATGTTGATGTAATGATATCCACCTTGTAAAAGCGTTTCAATATGCGGGTCTATCCTTGGTGGGACCTTCGAGTTCCTTTTGGATAGGGTCGCATATTGGGCGTGACAACACTGGAGGTGCCTACTACTACGTGCAGGCTGCTGACGACGACCAGGAGTATTTAGGAGGATCCCAGGCAGGAGGCCTGCGCCTCTTTCGATCTGTATCCTAGTTTGTGCTAGCCTTCTTAAGGCAAGCTTGCTTAACTTATGTCTGTACTCAGATATTGTTGCTTTCACTAACCCGTTTATGTTCGAGCACTTGTATTCGAGCCCTTGAGGCCCCTGGCTTGTAATATGATGCTTGTATGACTTATTTTACATTTAGAGTTGTGTTGTGATATCTTCCTGTGAGTCCCTGATCTTGATCGTACACGTTTGCGTGCATGATTAGTGTACGATTGAATCAGGGGCATCACAGTAACTCTTTTTGCGGTGTGTTTGTCGGGATCCAATGAATTTTGGGTTTATGATCATGTTTATCTATGAGAAATAATTGAATCTTCTCTGAATTCTATTATGTATGATTTGTTACCTTTGCAAGTCTCTTCGAATTATCAGTTTGCTTTTGCCTACTAGATTGATCTTTCTTGCAATGCGAGAAGTCCTTACTTTTGGGTTCAATCTTGCGGTGTCCTTTCCCATTGATACCAGGGGAAGCAAGGCACATATTGTATTGTTGCCATTGAGGATAAAAAGATGGGGTTTATATCATATTGCATGAGTTTATCCCTCTACATCATGTCATCTTTCTTAATGCGTTACTCTGTTCTTCTTGAACTTTATACTCTAGATGCAGGCAGGAGTCGGTCGATGTGTGGAGTAATAGTAGTAGATGCAGAATTGTTTTGATCTACTTGTCACGGACATGATGCATATATACATGATCCTGCCTAGATAATCTCATAACTATGCACTTTTCTATCAATTGCTCGACAGTAATTTGTTCACCCAGTGTAATACTTATGCTATCTTGAGAGAAGCCACTAGTGAAACCTATGGCCCCCGGGTCTATCTTTTATCATATAGGTTTTTCATCTACTTTTATTTTGCATATTTTACTTTCCAATCTATATTATAAAAATACCAAAAATACTTATATTATCTTATTATCTCTATCATATCTCACTTTCGCAAGTTACCGTGAATGGATTGACAACCCCTTTATCGCATTGGTTGTGAGGTTCTTGTTTGTTTGTGTAGGTGCGTGGAACTTTTGATACCTTGGTTCTCAAAATCTGAGGGAAATACTTACGCTACTTTGATGCATCACCCTTTCCTGTTCAAGGGAAAAACCAATGCATGCTCAAGAGGTAGCAAGAAGGATTTCTGGCGCCGTTGCCGGGCAGGTCTTCGCTCAAGTCAAGACATACCAAGTACCCATCACAAACTCATCTCCCTCGCATTACATTATTTGCCATTTGCCTCTCGTTTTCCTCTCCCCCACTTCACCCTTGCCATTTTATACGCCCTCTCTTTTCTGTTCGCCTCTCTTTTTCTCTTGCCTCTTGAGTGCCTGTTTACCCTTATGGCTTTGCCTAAGAATGTTGATCTCCATCTTAAAAGATTGGGAGAGATTGAATTAAACATTAGAAGCTTTATGACTGTACAATTTGAGCACTATAGTTTCTTTAGAAAAGAGCTTAAAGAACAAAAAAGCTTTAACGAATACATGAATAAAGAACTTGATGATATGTCTAAAGAGTTTTATGGTTTGAATTCTCAGATTTCTCGTGTTGAAAAATCTATTGCCCAAATTTCTGATAAGCAAGCCACCTTAGTTAATAAGATGGCTGCCAAACCAGAAGGGTTAGGGGAGAATAATGATGAAGATCTAAAAGTTATTGATGTGTCCCCTATTAAATCTTTGTTTTGCAATATGAATCTTGATAATGATGGGACTGGAGATGAGTCAACTTTAGTTAAAAGGCATCCCAATAATTTGGAGTTTTTAGATCTTGATGCTAAATTTGGTAAAAGTGGGATTGGAGAGGTCAAGACTTTACATAGCATTGAACCCACTATTATGGATTTCAAGGAATTTAATTATGATAATTGTTCTTTAATAGATTGTATTTCCTTGTTGCAATCCGTGTTGAATTCTCCTCATGCTTATAGTCAAAATAAAGCTTTTACCAAACATATTGTTGATGCCTTGATGCAATCTTATGAGGAAAAACTTGAGTTGGAAGTTTCTATACCTAGAAAACTTTATGATGAGTGGGAACCTACTATAAATATTAAAATTAAAGATCATGAATGCTATTCTTTGTGTGATTTGGGTGCTAGTGTTTCCATGATTCCGAAAACTTTATGTGATGTGCTAGGTTTCCATGATTTTGATGATTGCTCTTTAAATTTGCACCTTGCAGATTCCACCATTAAGAAACCTATGGGAAGGATCAATGATGTTCTTGTTGTTGCAAATAGGAATTATGTGCCCGTAGATGTTATCGTTCTTGATATAGATTGCAATCTTTCATGTCCTATTATTCTTGGTAGACCTTTCCTTAGAATGATTGGTGTAATTATTGATATGAAGGAAGGGAATATTAGATTCCAATTTCCATTAAGGAAAGGCATGGAACACTTTCCAAGAAAGAAAGTTAAATTACATTATGAATCTATCATGCGAGCTACTTATGAATTGAATGCCAAAGATGGCACTACTTAGATCTATCCTCGCTAGGGGCGTTAAACGATAGCGCTAGTTGGGAGGCAACCCAATTTTATTTTTGTTTCTTGCTTTTTGCTTCTGTTTAGTAAATATTTCATATAGCTTCTGTTTAGATTAGTTTTCATGTTTTAATTAGTGTTTGTGCCAAGTAGAACCTATAGGATAACCTACGGTGATAGTTAATTTGATTCTGCTGAAAAACAGAAACTTTTACACGCACGAAAACAATTTTAGTAAACCACAGAACGTGATTTGGCGTTGATTCTTTTTTCTGTAGATCATCACACAAATTGACCAGGACATCCTATTTGGGTAGGAATTTTAGAGTTCCAGAAGTATTCGAAAGTTACAGATTGCTACAGACTGTTCTGTTTTTTGCAGATTCTATTTTTCGTGTGTTGTTTTCTTATTTTCATGCATCTATGTCTAGTATCGGGGGGGGGGGGTATGAACCATAGAGAAGTTGGAATACAGTAGGACCAAAACCAATATAAATAAAGAATGAGTTCATTACAGTTTGAGATTTGCTGTTGAGTTTTGTGTTGTGAAGTTTTCAAGTTTTGGGTGAAGATTTGATGGACAATGAAATAAGGAGTGACAAGAGCCTAAGCTTGGGGATGCCCATGGCACCCCAAGATATTCAGGGATAACCAAAATCCTAAGCTTGGAGATGCCCCTGAAGGCATCCCCTCTTTCGTCTTCGTCTATCGGTAACTTTACTTGGAGCTATATTTTTATTCGCCACATGATGTGTGTTTTGCTTGGAGCGTCTTGTATGATGTGAGTCTTTGCTTTCTAGTTTACCACAACCATCCTTGATGTACACACCTTTGGGGAGAGACCCACTTGATTTAGAATTTATTAGAATACTCTATGTGCTTCACTTATATCTTTTGAGCTAGACAATTTTGCTCTAGTGCTTCACTTATATCTTTTAGAGCACGGTGTAGGCTTAATTTTGTAGAAATTGTTGATCTCTCATGCTTCACTTATATTATTTTGAGAGTCTTTTAGAACAGCATGGTATTTGCTATGGTTATAAAATTGGTCCCAGAATGATGGGTATCCAAGTTGGGTATAATAAAAACTATCATAGAAAGTGAATTGGATGCTATGATCAATTTGATGCTTGATAATTGTTTTGAGATATGAGGATGGTGATATTAGACTCATGCTAGTGGGGTAATTATGAATTTGAGGAATACTTGCATTGATGTTTGTGATTCCCATAGAATGCACGTATGGTGAACCGCTTTGTGATGAAATTGGAGCATAATTTATTTATTGATTGTCTTCCTTATGAGTGGCGGTCGGGGACAAACGATGGTGTTTTCCTACCAATCTATCCCCCTAGGAGCATGCACGTAGTAGTTTGTTTTCAATGGCTTGTAGATTTTTGCAATAAGTATATGAGTTCTTTATGACTAATGTTGAGTCCATGGATTATACGCACTCTCACCCTTACACCATTGCTAGCCTCTCTTGTGCCGCGCAACTTTCACAGGTACCATACACCCACCATATACCTTCCTCAAAACAGCCACCATACCTACCTATTATGGCATTTCCATAGCCATTCTGAGATATATTGCCGTGCAACTTTCCACCGTTCCGTTTATTATGACACGCATCATCATTGTCATATTGCTCTTGCATGATCATGTAGTTGACATCGAATTTGTGGCAAAGCCACCTTCATAATTCCATGCATGTCGGTCTTGATTCATTGCATATCCCGGTACACCACTGGAGGCATCCATATAGAGTCATATTTTGTTCTAAGTATCAAGTTGTAATCTTAAGTTGTAAGTAAATAAAAGTTTGATGATCTTCATTATTAGAGCATTGTCCCAAGTTAGGAAAGGATGATGGAGACTATGATTCCCCCATAAGTCGTGATGAGACTTCGGACTTTACAAAAAAAGAGAAAGGCCAAATAAAAAAAAGCGAAAGGCCAAATAAAAAAATGAGAGAAAAAGAGAGAAGGGGCAATGCTACTATCCTTTTACCACACTTGTGCTTCGAAGTAGCACTATGATCTTCATGATAGAGAGTCTCCTATGTTGTCACTTTCATATACTAGTGGAAATTTTTCATTATAGAACATGGCTTGTATATTCCAATGATGGGTTCCTCAAAACGCCCTAGGTCTTCGTGAGCAAGCAAGTTTGATGCACACCCACTTAGTTTCTTTTGTTGAGCTTTCATACATTTATAGCTCTAGTGCATCCGTTGCATGGAAATCCCTACTCACTCACATTGATATCTATTAATGGGCATCTCCATAGCCCGTTGATACGCCCATTGATATCTCTTAATGGACTATCTTCTCCCTTTTTGTCTTCTCCACAACCACCATTCTATTCCACATATAGTGCTATGTCCATGGCTCACGCTCATGTATTGCGTGAAAGTTGAAAAAGTTTGAGAATACTAAAGTATGAAACAATTGCTTGGCTTGTCATCGGGGTTGTGCATGATTAAATACTTTGTGTGATGAAGATAGAGCATAGCCAGACTATATGATTTTGTAGGGATAGCTTTCTTCAGCCATGTTATTTTGAGAAGACATGATTGCTTTGTTAGTATGATTGAAGTATTATTACTCTTATGTCAATATGAACTTTTATTTTGAATCATTTGGATCTGAACATCCATGCCAGAATAAAGAAAATTACATTAAGGATTATGCTATCTAGCATTCCACATGAACAATTCTGTTTTTATCATTTACCTACTCGAGGACGAGCAGGAATTAAGCTTGGGGATGCTTGATACATCTCCAATGTATCTATAATTTTTGATTGTTCCATGCTATTATATTACCCGTTTTGGATGTTTATGGGCCTTACTTTACACTTTTATTTCATTTTTGGGACTAACCTACTAACCGGAGGCCTAACACGAATTGATGTTTTTTTTGCCTATTTCTGTATTTCGAAGAAAACGAATATCAAACGGAGTCCAAATGGGATGAATCCTTCAGGTGCGATCTTTTTGGAACAAATGCAAACTAGGAGACTTGGAGTGGACGTCAAGCAACAAACGAGGCGGCCACGAGGGTGCCCGGCAGGCCCCCTAGGGGTGGGCGTGCCCCCACCCTCGTGGGCCCATCATTGCTCCATCGACGTACTTCCTTCGCCTATATATACTCCCGTACCCTAAAAACATCCAGGAGCACCACGAAAACCTAATTCCATCGCCGCAACCTTCTGTATCCGCGAGATCCCATCTTGAAGCCTTCGCCGGCGCTCCGACGGAGGGGGAATCGACTACGGAGGGCCTCTACATCATTTCCAAGGCCTCTCCGATGAGTTATGAGTAGTTTACCACAGACCTTCGTGTCGGAGTAATGGGCCACGGGTAGGCTCACCCGAGTCCCTAGATTTATCAAGACTTTGGGCCAGCTCCGCCTAGCTGATCCCCAAGCCGAAACTCCGCCCTCTGGGGCCGGTTGGCTCAGCGGCCGGCTTCCAGAGGGTGGTTGACCCAAGACTACGGCGCTCTGAGTGGCCGGCTCCTGACAGCCGCCTTCCAGAGAGGGCGGCAACGGGCAGGCGGCCACCTCACAACTACAGGCGGCCGAGCTCCCTTCAAGGGTACAAGACAAGGTATGGCTACAGTGAAGCACGTCGCCTCCCACACTCGAGACGGGCGTGGCTACAGTGCTCCGTACAGTCGGAGATCCCCGCACGACGGGGCACTGTGCCATATCTACCCTGACGTTGCTCCGGGCAGGCGGAGTCCTGTTCCCCACGATGGCCTGTCGGTACGTCCCGCAGGAGGCGGGCCCTATCTGGCAGCGACCCCAAGGAAGACGGCGGAAGCTTGACCAAGCGGATACAAGAGGGGCCGGCCTCCAGCAGGCGGCCGTCCCTTATCCCGAGACATGCATGCCATTAAGCTGATGAGACCAGGTGTGGCTACATTGATCTCCAGCCAGGCGGTGGGACTGTAGCCACGCATAGATGACCAAGCTCTCATCACCAACGACACTGATACAGTAAGCAGCCACCAACCAGTCGCAGGGCCTGCTAGGCGGCGGGCCCTAGCGGTCGGCAGAGAAGCCGGAGGCTGGAGACGCTGACAGCCAGGCCCAGTAGCCGGCCAGAATACAATTGTACCTCTGGGGGGTAGTCCTATATAAACCCCCCAGGCCAGCCATGCAGAGGGTTCGGCCCCATTAGAACTAGCCACCTAGTAGAGCAGGAAGAGAGCTGAGCTTTGCCTCCTACTGCCTCTAGCATACAGCTCAAGGAGCACCATTGTATCACTTGTGCCTTAGTGATCATGGGGAGACCCCGCAGAGCAGGACTAGGGGTGTTATCTCCTAGGAGAGCCCCGAACCTGGGTAAAGTATGCCGGCGTTCGTGTCTACGCCTTATCCCACTTCCAGGCACCGGTGACGTTCTACTCACTCCCACCATGATAATCCATCCATTGGCATATGTCGCACCCAACCCCCGACATTTGGCGCCCACCGTGGGGCGAGGTGCACCATCTCCCAGAGATCTGCTCTGGACGGGAACCCTGTTCCTTCCTGGCGAGCGAAGCCAGCCCAGCACGCCCGACGGCGTCAGCCCCGACGTGCTGCATGGTGCGGAGATCACCTGTGCGGCGAGTTGCCTCGCTGACCTCGTCGGCGAGATCGACCTCTCCGACGAGCCAGCCTCCGATGCGGGCACAGGCTGCCCCGAGAGCCGCCTCGTCAGCCTCCTCGACCAACTCCATGTCACCAGCGAGCCCGCTGTGGACCTAGAGTCCGTCGGCTCGACCGATCCGATGATCGTCGGCTCCGACACGGTGTCGCTCGACGCATTTCCCACCGACGTGGTGGTCTACGATGAGCTGCCTCCTCGCGAGTACAGCGGCGGGAGCACCGTCACAGAGGTGCTCGTCATCAATAGCAAGGAGCATTCGTACGGGCGTGCTCAAGATCCCCTCGAGGCCGCCCTGCGCGACCTCATGGCGCCCATTCCCGAGGACGCGGATGCTGAGGTGCTGGAGGCACGCCGCCTTCAACTCGTTGAGAGCGCTGGCCGCTTGGCCAGCATGCGCTGGCTATCAGACGCCTATCGGCGCGAGATGGACCGGACCGTAGGCGGCACGCCCGCTCCAGGCGGGCCTAGCCGCCTCGGCACCGTTCGGTAACGTGGCGCGACCATCGCCACCATGTTAGGGGTGGAGTGCCCCATCTACGCCACGCCTGTAGAAAACATCCGGGCCGCCCAGGCGGTGACAGATGAGCTGAACAAGTACAATGGCGACGAACTCCACCACATGACGGAACGAGTCCAGCAACTCCTGGACGCGGCGGCCGCGCAGCACGAGGCCGCCTGCCGTGCTGAACACCCAGCCGGGCGAAACAACGAGCCGCCCCCACACCGAGACCATGGGGCGACCTCCCGGAGGCCAACTGGCGGCGCCCGCGGAGGAAAGGGCAATGAGCCGGCTGCTAGCCGTAGTCGGACGGGCATCTCCATCGAGTAGGACGAGGAAGGCCGCCCTCATGCAGTAGAGCGGCGAGGAGACCCGCCGCCTCCCCCGCCTCGTGGAGTGAGATACCCCACTCTACCTCCTGTTACGCACCCGACTCTCGGCGACCGCCTTGGCCGCCGAGAGGGAGTCAGAGAGAACGATGCTCGCCACCGGATCGACCGTCTCAACCGATCCCTGGCACTCGAAGAAGAAGATGCATTGCGCCCGCCTTGCTTCGGCCCCCGAATCCATGATGAGCCCTTCCCCAAAGGGTTCACCCTCCCACGCGACACGCCCAAATACACCGGCTCCGTGAAGCCGGAGGACTGGCTGGTCGACTACTCCACTGCCGTCAGCATAGCAAACGGCAACAAGCGCGATGTCGTGAAATACGTCCCGCTCATGCTTCAAGGCACTGCTCGGACGTGGCTAAACAGCCTGAAGCCCCGCAGCATCAACAGCTGGGTTGATTTCACCGAGGTCTTCATCCGCAACTTCACCAGCACTTACAAGCGGGCCCCCAAGCCCCGACAGCTCTCCTTATGCGTCCAAGGGCCCATGGAGTCAACTCGTGACTACCTCACACGCTGGACTGAGCTGCGCAATTCTTGCGAAGGCATGCACGAGGTGTAGGCAATCGAGTACTTTACTGTCGGGTGTCGAGAGGGCACCCTCCTCAAGCATCGACTCCTCTACGACGAGCCCGAGACCTTCGATGAGCTGCTGGTCATCGCCGACAAGCACGCCACGGCCGACTCCTCCATGAAGGCGGAAATCCTCGTTGACGCATCCGAAAAGGTGGCTCCCCAGGCACCTCAGACTCCGGTTGGGGACACCAGTCGGCGACAGGAGCCAGGAGATAACAAGCGAAAGGCCACTCAACCGGCTTCCACTAGCCGGCAGGTGGCGACGGTCGAGGATCAGCAGCCAGAAGGGCAACCAGCCCCCAAACGGCAGAAGGGCGGCAAGTCCAATTGGTTGCCCGCTTTCTCTTATGAGCAGACCCTAGAGGTGCCCTGCAAATTCCAT
Organism: Triticum aestivum; assembly: GCF_018294505.1. Taxonomy (NCBI): domain Eukaryota; kingdom Viridiplantae; phylum Streptophyta; class Magnoliopsida; order Poales; family Poaceae; genus Triticum; species Triticum aestivum. The sequence continues at coordinate 227,842,559 of NC_057804.1, read as the reverse complement.
AGCGGCGCAAAGCCCTCCAACCACACCACTCGGAAGTGTCACTGGCTCACCAGAATTGCCAAGGGAGACGGACTCCTACCTCCTCCGCCTGCCGGACCGCCGCCTCCTCAGCCCCAGCAGCCGGCGGCCCGGCCAGTCGGCGCCATCCAAGATGAGTACCCAGAGGAACACGGAGCTTATGTTGTGTTCACCAGCATGGCTGACGACAGACGCAGCAGACGGCAACAACAACAAGAAGTGCAAGCAGTGGTCTCCAGTACCCCAGAGTTCATGCATTGGTCCGAAAAGCCTATCAGCTAGAGCAGGGCCGACCACCCGGAAGTGATGCCTTCCCCTGGTTTGTACGCCCTGGTCCTAGAAGCGACCCTTGCAACGGAGAGGCGAGCAGCCCGTTTCTCCAGAGTCTTGATAGATGGCGGCAGCAGCATCAACATCCTGTATCGTGATACGATGGAGAAGTTGGGAATCAAGCAGAAGCACCTCGTCCCCAGTCGGACTGTATTCCATGGCATAGTCCCTGGCCTTTCCTGCTCACCAATCGGCAAGACCCAGATTGATGTCCTCTTTGGGGACAAGAATCACTTTCGCCGAGAGCCAGTTTGGTTTGAAGTGGTTGACCTCCAGAGCCCCTATCATGCATTGCTAGGCCGGCCTGCTCTAGCCAAATTCATGGCGGTCCCCCACTACGCCTACCTCAAGATGAAGATGCCGAGTACCAAGGGAATCCTGACGGTAGTCGGAGACTACAAGAAGTCGATTGCTTGCGCCGCAGATAGTAGCCGGCTGGCCGAGTCCCTCGTGATTGCAACCGAAAAGCAGCTCCTTGACCAAGTGGTGGCGTTGGCAGGCAAGAAGCCGGAAATGCCATCCACACCCCAGGAGTCGGAAGTTGAGGGCTCGTTCAAGCCGGCCAAAGAAACAAAGAAAATACCCTTGGACCCAGAGCACCCGGAGAGGCACGCTGTCATAGGCACAGGCCATGACAGCAAATAGGAAGGCGAGCTCGTCAATTTCCTCCGTGAGAATTGGGACATCTTCGCATGGTCCCCTAAGGACATGCCGGGTGTTCCGACGGATTTCGCCGAGCACAAACTACACATCCGACTTGACGTCAAGCTGGTCAGGCAACCCTTGCGCCGTTTGTCAGAAGAGAAGAGAAGAATTGTTGGGGAAGAGATAGCCCGATTCCTGGCAGCCAGATTTATCATGGAAGTATTCTTTCCAGAGTGGCTGGCCAATCCAGTTTTAGTATTGAAGAAGAACAAGCAGTGGCCCATGTGCATTGACTACACCAGCCTCAACAAGGCTTGCCCCAAGGATCCCTTTGCTCTGCCGAGGATTGATCAAGTGATAGACTCCACAGCCGGATGCGAGCTGTTGAGTTTCTTGGATGCATACTCAGGCTATCACCAGATAAAGCTGAACCCGGCCGACAGGCTGAAGACCGCCTTCATCATGTCGTTTGGAGACTTTTGCTACCTGACCATGATGTTCGGCTTGAGAAATGCCGGCGCCACGTTTCAGCGTTGCATGCAGAAGTGCCTCCTCAAGCAACTCGGCAGAAATGCCCATGTATATGTCGATGATGTGGTGGTGAAGACGAAGAAGCGCGGCACTCTGTTAGAGGACCTCAAGGAGACCTTTCAAAACCTGCGACAATTCTAGATTAAGCTCAATCCGGAGAAATTTGTCTTCGGAGTACCAGCCGGCCAGCTTCTTGGTTTCCTGGCCTTAGAGAGCGGCATAGAGTGCAATCCTGTGAAGATCAAGGCAATTGAGATGATGAAGGTGCCCACCCGACTGCTGGACGTGCAGAAATTCACTGGCTGCCTGGCGTCAGTCAGCCGTTTCATCAGCCGGCTGGGCGAGAAGGCCCTTCCCCTGTACCAACTCATGAAGAAGACCACCTTTTTCGAATGGAACGACAAGGCAGATGAAGCATTTCTCCAACTCAAAAATATGTTGGCAACCCCGCCTGTCCTGGCAGCACCAACTGAGAAGGAGCCCATGCTCCTCTACATTGCAGCCACCAGTCGGGTTGTCAGCATAGTCATGGTAGTAGAGCGCAAGGAGAAGGACGAAGCATTGCTGGTCCAGAGAGCAGTGTATTACTTGAGTGAAGTATTGTCCGCCTCCAAGCAAAACTACCCCCACTACCAGAAGATGTGTTATGGCGTGCATTTTGCCTCCAAAAAACTGACGCCTTACTTCCAAGAGCATCCCATAACTGTCGTCTGCACAGCCCCGCTTGCTGAGATCATTGGTAGCCGGGATGCCTCAGGCTGAGTGGCCAAATGGGCTATTGATCTGGCCCCCTAGACCATCTATTACCAGCCTCGCACCGCCATCAAATCACAAGTGTTGGCCGACTTCCTCGTCGACTGGGCCGAAACCCAATATTTGCTGCCTGCGCCAGACTCCACCCATTGGCGGATGCATTTTGATGGTTCAAAAATGCGCACTGGTCTGGGAGCCGGCGTCGTCCTCACCTCTCCCAAGGGCGACAAGCTTAAATACGTACTGCAAGTCCACTTTGCCGCCTCCAACAACGTAGCAAAATATGAGGCACTCATGCACGGGCTCCGGCTCGCCAAGGAACTCGGCATTCGCCGGATCCTGTGTTATGGTGACTCCAACTTGGTGGTCCAGCAGTCTTCAGGCGACTGGGACACCAAGGATGCAAACATGGCGAGCTACCGCTTCCTGGTACATCAACTCAGCGGATACTTTGTTGGATGTGAGTTCCTTCACGTGCCAAGGAATGACAACGAGCAAGCAGATGCCTTGGCACGGATCGGCTCCACCCGACAAGCAATACCGACCGGCGTCGCCCTACGCCGTCTTCTGAAGCCGTCTGTCAAGCCGTCTCCTCATAGGCCATCAGGTTGAGGAAGTCGGCATCAGGGTCCACGTTCTCGATGTAGAAATAGGACTGCTGCCACATCTTCACCGACTGCGCCAGCTTGACGACGGGAAAGGCGTTTCGTTTCGCCGGCCAGCGCACGGCGACGAAGCCCCCGCACTCGGCCGCCGTCTCCTTGGCGGAGGTGCCAAGCTTTCCATCGAAGAATGCTCCCCACAACTCGATTGTGGGGAGGATTCTGAGGTAACCCTCACACGCTGTGACGAAGGCGGAGAGGAAGGTCATGGCGTTGTGCGTGAGGTGATGGGGCTGAAGGTTGTAAAAGTTGAGGAAGGCGCAGAAAAAGTTTCTCGCAGGGAGGCCAAAGCCCCACAGGAAATGCGAGCAGAAGACGACCCGCTCGCCTTCCTGCGGCGCCGGTGATATCTCCGTCTCCGGCGGCACCCGAGCCTTGACGAAGGCCGAGCTGGGCATCCGGCGCGTGGCGCGGAGGAAAGCGATGTGATCCTCGATCACGGTCGATCCATCCCAGTCGCCCATGGCTCCGGCTGGCGGCACGGAGAGGAGAGGCGTGTTTGCGTCGAGCAACGGCGGCGGCGCTACGGCAGCAGCAGCAGCGGAGGCTGAGAGGAGAAGAAGAAGAGTGGGAGGGGGCGCAGGAACTTTGCCACACCTCTCCCCCCTCCCTACTTATAGCGCCCGAGCTATGTAGCCGAGGGGGCGGGACATGGGGTCGTGGGATTAACTGCGCCCACGTCCCCACGACCCCCCGTCTCCCGCGCGCATTCACCCCATTGTGAATAGTCAGGGGAATGGCAACCGTCCCCTCCGGCATAGTAAATCCGCCCGGTTGCCGAGGCACAGTAGGGGCGGGCCCGGTCCGGAGTCATGTCCCATCTAGAGCATGGGATGGAAGGCTTGTCAGGCTGACATGCGCCGCATGGCGCGTCCGCGGAGGGCGGCTTCTTGGGGAAGCTTAACAAGCACGCCACCTATTTCCCGCCTTGAAGTTCAAAATCAACCATATAGCTCCGCCTGGGCGAGGCAGGGTTAAGCAGTCAGCTAACCGCAAGACAGATCGACATTCTCCCAGAGCTCGGTGAGGGGGGAAGCCGCTGAGACCTCGCGGCCCCTTGACCACGACGCATCACCGGCTTCTAGGACTACTGTCAGAGTAATGGGCCACGGGTAGGCTCACCCGAGTCCCTAGATTTATCAAGACTTTGGGCCAGCTCAGCCTACCTGAGCCCCAAGCCGAAACTCCGCCCTCTGGGGCCGGCTGGCTCAGCGGCCGGCTTCTAGAGGGCGGCTGACCCAAGACTACGGCGCTCTGAGTGGCCGGCTCCTGATGGCCGCCTTCCAGAGAGGGCGGCAATGGGCAGGCGGCCACCTCACAACTACGGGCGGCCAAGCTCCCTTCAAGGGTACAAGACAAGGTATGGCTACAGTGAAGCACGTCGCCTCCCATGCTCGAGACGGGCGTGGCTACAGTGCTCCGTATAGACGGAGATCCCCGCATGATGGGGCACTGTGCCGTATCTACCCTGACGTTGCTTCGGGCAGGCGGAGTCTTGTTCCCCACGATGGCCTGTCGGTACGGCCCGCGGGAGGTAGGCCCTATCTGGCAGCGACCCCAAGGAAGACGGCGGAAGCTCGACCAAGCGGATACAAGAGGGGCCGGCCTCCAGCAGGTGGCCGTCCCTTATCCCGAGAGATGCATGCCATTAAGCTGATGAGACCAGGTGTGGCTACAGTGATCTCCCGCCAGGTGGCGGGACTGTAGCCACGCATAGATGACCAAGCTCTCGTCACCAACGACACGGCTACAGTAAGCAGCCACGAACCAGTCGACGGGCCCCTCCAGGCGGCGGGCCCCAGCGGGCGGTGGAGAAGCCGGAGGCTGGAGACGCTGACAGCCGGGCCCAGCAGCCGGCCAGATTACCATTGTACCCCTGGGGGGTAGGCCTATATAAACCCCCCAGGCCACCCATGCAAAGGGTTCGGCCCCATTAGAACTAGCCACCCAGTAGAACAAGAAGAGAGCTGAGCTTTGCCTCCTACTGCCTCTAGCATACAGCTCAAGGAGCACCATTGTATCACTTGTGCCTTAGTGATCATGTGGAGACCCCGCAGAGCAGGACTAGGGGTGTTATCTCGTAGGAGAGCCCCGAACCTGGGTAAAGTACGCCGGCGTTCGTGTCTACGCCTTATCCCGCTTCCAGGCACCGATGACGTTCTACTCCTTCCCACCATGATAAGCCATCCATTGGCATATGTCGCACCCAACCCCCGACACTTCGGGTCCATAGTTATTAGCTAGATGGCTTCTTCTCTCTCTTTGAATCTCAATACCAAATTCTCCTCGATCTTCTTGGAGATCTATTCGATGTAACTATTTTTGCGGTGTGTTTGTCGAGATCCGACGAATTGTGGGTTTATGATCAAGTTTATCTATGAGAAATAAATGAATCTTCTCTGAATTCTTTTATGTATGATTTGTTATCTTTGCAAGTCTCTTCGAATTATCAGTTGGTTTTGGCCTACTAGATTGATCTTTCTATGGGAGAAGTGCTTAGTTTCCCAGTTGGTTTTGGCCTACTAGATTTATGATCAAGTTTATCTATGGGAGAAGTGCTTAGTTTTGGGTTCAATCTTGCGGTGTCGTTTCCCAGTGACGGCAGGGGCAGCAAGGCACGTATTGTATAGTTACCATCGAGGATAAAAAGATGGGGTTTGTATCATATTGCATGAGTTTATCCCTCTACATCATGTCATCTTTCTTAATGCGTTACTCTCTTCTTATTGAACTTAATACTCTAGATGGAGGCAGGAATCGGTCGATGTGTGGAGTAATAGTAGTAGATGCAGAATCGTTTCGATCTACTTGTCACGGACGTGATGCCTATATACATGATCATGCCTAGATAATCTCATAACTATGCACTTTTCTATCAATTGCTCGACAGTAATTTGTTCACCAACTGAAATACTTATGCTATCTTGAGAGAAGCCTCTAGTGAAACCTATGGCCCCCGGGTCTATCTTTAATCTTATAAGTTTTTCATCTACTTTTATTTTTCATCTTTTACTTTCCAATCTATATTATAAAGATACAAAAAATATTTATCTTATCTTATTATCTCTATCAGATCTCTCTTTCGCAAGTTACCGTGAAGGGATTGACAACCCCTTTCTCGCGTTGGTTGCGAGGTTCTTGTTTGTTTGTGTAGGTGCGTGGGATTTTTGAGGAGCCTCCTACTGGATTGATACATTGGTTCTCAAAACTAAGGGAAATACTTACGCTACTTTGCTGCATCACCCTTTCCTCTTTAAGGGAAAAACCAACGCATGCTCAAGAGGTAGCAGAGGGTTCACTAGTTTGGCCGCAGTGTGAGGCTGTTCTCGCCGGAGAATAACAGGAAGTGTTGGTGAGAAGAGGAATGGTCTGGACGGCGATGGGAGTTGGGTGGGCGGGTGAGGCCTGCACCACAACACAACCGGCCACGGGAGGCGGTAGCAGGCGGTTCCTCTGGCGGTGGTTTGGGCGGCTGAAGCATGAATATCTGAGATTGAAGAAACACCACAACCTTTAGATGGACATCCAGCGGCCACTGCTAATAGAATCGTGTGTTGACTATAAGTTGACAAACCCTTGCGTACGTGTCAACTTACTAGGCCCATAAGTGACCTTCACATCTGTGGCAGAGAACATATAGCCCATTTTTCATTTGTTATAATGTACAACCCAGTTTTTAATTCTAATGGAATTTACTCATCCCATTTACTGTTTGTTAAAATTATAGCCCATTTTCTAGCAAGGACTTTGTTAATAATTTCAGCCAACCGCTAAAAAAATTCAACAAAATTTCCAACATTTTGATGGGATCCGAAATATTTTTTAACCCAAAATTTAGAGTCAGATTAAATATAATTTCAAAATAAATTTGTATTACGTAAAAATCCAACAAAATTTTGAGCACGCAAGAAGTAACTAAATTAAAAAATGTACCTTTTTGAGAAGAATAAAAAAGTACTTGTTGGGTGCGCCCATTTTCTTGGCAAGTCTAATGTGGCGCGGCGAATAACAAGTTGACCTGGCTTGGGTATTCCGCAAAAAAAGAATAGCTGGACCATTTTCACATTTAAATATTAATATCTGGGCTGGATATTTGGTCGACATAAAATAATAGCCTGGGCTAGACGGGCCACAGCCCGCCCAGTTGATACCCCGCTCCTCTGAACAACAACAAAAACATTGCTCAAGAAAAACTCTGCTCACACCTCAAAAACACAAATACTGCTCGAGCTACTGGGTCCCAGCTTTCGGCCTCTCCTTGTACAGTTATCTTGTTTATTGACTATATAGGTCAACAATGGTGTGGGACTATGATTACAGGAAACCAGGAGGAAGCAAAAAAATATAGTTGTATATACTAATAAGGAGGCACTTGCGTGCGTGCGGCTATGGCCCTGGTGGGATCCACTATCATACTCTCCAATTAAAGTCATCTCCTGATTCCTCATGTTCGTTGACCATGTTGACAACGCGGTACGGCGGCGCCACGCCGAGCGCAATTACTCGACGGACGACGGAAAGGGCCTCGCGGGCCCTACAGATGGTCTGATACAGCGCCTGCTACTCATTCAGGAAGCCAGGATCATAGGGCCACATGTCCATGACGGCATTGTCATTCGCTTGTTCGCCAGTGATTCATCCTTCTGCGGGCTGGCACTCATTGAGGAGACGGAGGTTGCAACATAGATCCTCCTGCGCTACTAGCTCTTCCGCCATTAGGGCGTCGAAGTGCGTCTGCACCTGCTCTATGTTGAACACGGCATGAACCGGCTTGGGCGGTGGCGTCGTCTCCTGGTCGGAAGCCACGTCAAATGTCTGATTGTCGTCGCTCACCTCGGCGAGCTTGCTCACGAGCCAGCATGTCCGGCTACTGGACCGGACCACTGCCAAGCTCGAGTATGACCGCCCTGGCCCACCCAGACCGCCTCCCTCGCACGCGCACACTTTCCACCCTAAATGGTCAGCAATGCTAGTTCCGCTTCCCAGTGCAGGCGATTGCTCCGTGTTCAAATGACACAAGTGTCATCTGTCTATCCGTCTGCCGCCCACATTAATGTTATGTAGTTGCCGAGGTGGCTACTCCGACGCCACCTGTCCATCCCTCTGCCGCCCACCATTGCTATATAAACTGCTGCACTGGCCATAGCCGCAGTGTGCATGTAAGTTTTGTCTGAAGTAAAAGTATCTCTACTTTGACCAATCTTATCAAAAAAAGTATCAACATTCACAAAATCAACTGACTAGAAAGAAATCTAACATGCGAAGTAAAAAGGAACAAAGGGAGTACGAAAAGTTTGAGCAGCTTTTTAGCGTTCCTGTACATGGCAATGAAACATACAGGCATGGCAATTCATAGAGAACACTCAAAACAATCGATTATTATGCATCTCAATGATTCACATGTCAGAGCCAATATTTACTTCGCAACTAAAGAATAAAGAAAAAATGATCGATGCTGCTGACAGCAAAGGGCGTCCCGTTCGAAAATATCAAAAGCATGTCTTCTTGCTAACAACAATGAGCAAAATTTGACAAGGTTGTCCCATTCCAAAATGTCAAATGCGTGTTGTTTTGCGTACATCAGTGAGAAAACTTTGACAAGGTTTTCCCATTCCAAAATAGCAAATGTCTATGATTGTTGAATGGGCAGGGTTTGCCATCAGTTTAGACATTGAGATGGCACCTCGTGCTAAATAAATCAGCTGTTCTTTTTGTGAAATTCCACCAAAATCAACAAAATTCACGCGTAGCTTGTATGATTTCGCCTTTATATGTTGCAACGCCTTGAACATATCGGCACCTCCTTTCTTGTGGTGGAAATGAATGATTCGAGAATATTCGATGTATTCGAGAACATTTTATGCAGTTACCATTGAAATGAAGCTGAGCACCCCTGTTTGCATAAAAACAAAAAAAGTAATTATAAAGCAAACTGTACTATGAATTGACAGTTTAAACTAGCAACCTACATGATCCATGCAGAGCACACATTTAAAAAAGTGGAACTCATCGGAAAGAATCCTAAAACAACATTGTATTTGCCATCACAGCAACAAAGATGGAGATCTGTGAGTCCTTCTGAGTTGTGGGCAATAATGTAACCATTCTTCAAATACTCCCTTTTGATAAGAAGAGAGGCTTGTCTTCTTCATCCTGGCATAATCGGAACTAGGAACTTCACATACTCCATATTCTTCTTTAGAGGAGGATGATCATGTTGTGCAGAGATAAGAGGACAACCAAATGTTAGCATCCTTGTTTGCTCGAAAAAAAGGAAAGGAAATATTTAAAACAACACAGATGAAGCACTTCATGACAGTAGCTAAATAGTAGCACAACACCAATAGAGATGACAAAGCTCAATAATATAGATGAAATCCGTGGGCCGGTACCAACCTTTGTCAGGAGGCTTATTGTGTAGAGCATACAGATGAAGCACTTCTCAGGAACCATCTATTGTTATCTACTTTGGTTGCCATGCTTACTATATATACTCCTCGATTAATTTAATGTTTCCAACATCTTCTTGTGCAGTTCCACTAAAATATATGGTATCTTCAAAGTAGATCCATGTTCGCAAGATTAGAGATAATTACAAAGGAGTATTACATTAAGAGTGGACCAAATCAGTGGCAAAACAATTGCTCGTTCCAGCCATAGTAATAAATTAAGATGCAAAACTATATCATTACTTGTCACACACAGTGTTTTGTAGCATGTTATTTGCATTAATAAAGCATGAAAATTTGGACCAACAAAAACTTTTGCATTATTTGGCTTTTTATTTGAATTGGACTTTGTCTATGGTTTCATGTGCTCATGAAAGCCATATTATAGCTCCACCTTCTTTACTTAATCTCCTTGCCCCAAAATTTTGCCCAATGATCATGCCATGTGTGTAGTACAGTACAGAATTTTCTTACAAAAATAGTTTGGCCAAAAAGTATTTTCTAAATTTAGTTTTCCGAAAACCCCTGAATTGAGGTTTGCACTACAAGTACTTGATTTGGGGCATGCAAAATCTTTCAAAGGGTATGGTTGATTCCTATTAGGTATAGGACTCCCATAAACCACAAAAATATAATTTTAAAAGTTATTTTCTTATTTTACTTCAAGGATTTTTCTTTAGGCCAGAAATGGTCTTTAATAGGTTAAAATTATTTTAATGTTTTAAATTTTTTGAGAAAATTTAGGGAAGCTCTATGGACCTATATTGTCCATATATAAGAGTTTCAACACATGGTCATGTTTAAAAAATTGGTCAAATCCCACAAAACCCCCTTCTGGATATTTCAAGCTTTTGAAATATTTACAAAGGGAATATTCTCTAAAAATTCCAAGAAAATTCTATCAAGTCACACATGCCTAATGTGATGATCTTGCAAAGTTTCATACCTATCCAAATAGTTTTGGTTCACAGAAGTGCCCCAAAAACCTCTTTGTCCAGATCCTAGTTTAAACAACTTTACAGTGCCAACATTTTTCATTTGACTGCCAACTTTTCCATTTGACCCCAAAATTTTGTGGACATGCTCACAACCCCAAATTATGACACTACACCAATTGGTGCATCAAGGGGAATTGTTTTGCACGACTAGATCTTGGAAAAGCCATTTATGTTGATTTCTAGGGTTTACAAAAGTTCCATTGGCAACTTTACCCAAATGGACTCAAACTTGGTGGAACACCTTATTTATTCATGCCATTTGACCATGGCATGTCTCATGCAAATAGGAATTCATCTACTTGCCAAAACCAACATCAAACACCTCCAGCCAAAAACATCACTTTGACCTCTTCCACTAATCTCCATGGGCTCAAAATTTATCACAACCCCTCCTAGTCCTCATCTACATCAAGTAACTCTCCCCTGGCCATTGCTCAACGATTGAGGGGTAAAACACCCCCATGTACCTCCCTGGAGAATAACTCCTCTCTCTTCCTCACCTCCCTCCTCACTCAAGTGGCTCTCCAGAGCATCCAAAGCTCCTCCCCACACTCTTTACCCCCCCCCCCCTAGAGCTACCAGACACACTTGACCACGCCCACTTTGGAAAAAAATGGCAATGCCGGCCACACACGCGCTCTGGAGCGCGCTACGGTGCGTTCCCGCACTGCAGTCACCCCTTGCCAACCACCTCCAGCCACCTCGGGCCTCCCCAGCGCGCCCGACAACGCGCCTCGGCATCCGCAGCACAACAGCTGGTCGGCCCCTCCTCCTTCTCCCTCTTCCTACCCTGCTCGCACGCGCACCGGCCACCCGAGAGCTCCAATGGACGAGTGATATGTCTCCAACGTATCTATATTTTTTTCATTCTTCCATACTATTATATTATCTGTTTTGGATGTTTAATGGGCTTTAATATGCTCTTTTATATTATTTTTGGGACTAACCTATTAACCAGAGGTCCACTGCCAGTTTCTATTTTTTTTGCCTATTTTAGAGTTTTGCAGAAAAAGAATACCAAATAGAGTCCAAACGGAATGAAACCTTCGCGATCATCTTTCTTGGAGCGAAAGCAGACTGGAAGACTTGGAGTTGAAGTCAGAAACGCCACGAGGCCTCCACGAGGCAAGAGGGCACGCCCCCACCCTCGTGTTCCCCTCGTAGCTCCACCGACGTACTTCGTTCACCTATATATACTCTTATACCCTAGAAACATCAGGGGGGGCCACGAAACCACTTTTCCACCACCGCAACCTTCTATACCCGTGAGATCCCATCTTGGGGCCTTTTTCGGTGATCTGCCGGAGGGGGAATCGATCACGGAGGGCTTCTACATCAACACCATTGCCTCTCCGATGAAGCGTGAGTATTTTACCGAGATCCAATGAATTGTGGATTTATGAACAATATTATCTATGAATATTATTTGGTTCTTCTCTGAATTCTTATATGCATGATTTGATATCTTTGCAGGTCTCTTCAAATTATTGGTTTGGTTTGGCCTACTATATTGATCTTTCTTGCAATGGGAGAAGTGCTTAGCTTTGGGTTCAATCTTGCAATGTCCTTTCGCAGTGACAGTAGGGGCAGCAAGGCACATATTTTATTGTTTCCATCTAGGATAAAAAGATGGGATTTATATCATATTCCTTGAGTTTATCCCTCTACATCATGTCATCTTGCTTAATGCGTTACTCCGTTCTTATGAACTTAATACTCTAGATGCATGCTGGATAGCGGTCGATGTGTGGACTAATATTAGTAGATGCAGAATCATTTCGGTCAACTTGGCACGGATGTGATGCCTATATTCATGATCATTGCCTTAGATATCTTCATAACAATGCTTTTTTCTATCAATTGCTCGACAGTAATTTGTTCACCCACCGTAATACATGCTATCTTGAGAGAAGCCAAAAGTGAAACCTATGCCCCCCGGGTCTCTTTCCTACTATATTACATCTCTTTTCCATTATATCGTGTCTCGTTTACTATTTTGCAATCTTTACTTTCCAATATATACAACAAAAATACCAAAAATATTTACTTTACTATCTTTATTAGATCTCACTTTTGCGAGTGACCGTGAAGGGATTGACAACCCTTTTATTACGTTGGTTGCAAGGTTCTTGATTGTTTGTGCAGGTACTAGATGACTTGTGCGTCGTCTCCTACTAGATTGATACCTTGGTTCTCAAAACTGTTGGAAATACTTAAGCTACTTTGCTGCATCACCCTTTCCTCTTCGAGGGAAAAAACCAACGCAAGCTCAAGAGGTAGCAACAAGGATTTTTGGCGCCGTTGCCAGGGAGATCTTCATCAAGTCAAGCCATACCGTGTACCCATCATAAACTCTTCTCCCTTGTATTACATTATTTTCCATTCGCCTCTTGTTTTCCTCTCCCCCACTTTTAAAACGATTTTCAAAATCCTTTGCCTTTTCTTTGCCCATGTTCCGTTCGTCTCTTTTTGCTTGCCTCTTGTGTGCTCGTTTGTTAGTGCGGTTTGTTGCCATCATGTCCGAAACTGGGGAGGTTATCATTGAAAAAGATAGTAGTAATGATGGGGGAAACTTTGATGCTTTTGATAATCATCATGAAGAACCTACTATTTTACACACTAAAAAGTTCTGGATTGGTAGTGGTAATATTATTGGAAAAGGAGTTATTCAAGATTTATTTACTTGTGCCGGTGCTTTGCCCACTATGGGTGGGTCTATTCTTCATAGAACTAGTAGTATTGCGGATGCTATATCTTTGCTTGTAGTTGAACTTGAAAGACAATTTATCCACATGCATCCTTTCATACAAAGGATTTTTCTAGAATTTTTCAATATTGAGCATTCTTCTGTTAAGCGAGCGGCTACCATCTTTCTAGAACATGAGTTCAGATTTATAATGAAAGAGGCCAATGGAATTTTTGTGCATTATAGGGTGGATGCTGGCCGTTCTCCCATAGAAGCATTTCTTTTTAATCAAGAAGACATAATGTGTTTACGATCTTTAGATCATGTTGCTTATAATAAAACCTTAGAAAAAGGTTCCTACCCGTGTTCTAGTTGATTGGATTTATGAACTTAAAGATAATTTTGATATTCAAAACAATGGGTTAGGTTTTCCTCTTGAACAAAGGCTCATGAGTTTTTGCCAAAACAAGGCTTATAATGATGAATTGGTTGTGCAATATGAGGGGCCAAAGGAGGAACCAATTCCTCCCGAGCTTAATCTTGGGGACTTTTGTCCCATTAAATTTAGCACTTTTGATTACTTTTACTTGCCACAAATAAAACTTCCTGCTGAACGTAGGGGTATGAGATGAGTTGTTGTGATTTGCCCTAGCATTATTATAGCAATACCTAGATTTATTCGTGTTTTTATGCCTAGCTAGGGGCATTAAACGATAGCGCTTGTTGGGAGGAAACCCAATTTTATTTTTGTTCTTTGATTTTTGCTCCTGTTTAGTAATAAATAATTCATCTAGCTTCTGTTTATATGTGGTTTTATGTCTTAATTAGTGTTTGAGCCAAGTAGAACCTTTGGGAAGACTTGGGTGAAGTCTTCGCGATCTTGCTGTAAAAAACAGACACTTTTGCACTCACGAGAATAGCTGTCATTTTTAACTGGAGAGTGATTTTCGGTCGATTCATTTTGTGGATGATTAATAGACAAATTCCTCACGTTCACCAAGTTATTTCAGAATTTTTCGAGTTACAGAAGTATTCAAAAGTTACATATTGCTACAGACTGTTTTATTTTTGACAGATTCTGTTTTTCGTGTGTTGGTTGCTTATTTTGATGAATCTATGAGTAGTATCGGCGGGGTATGAACCATAGATAAGTTGGAATACAGTAGGTTTAACACCAATATAAATAAAGAATGATTTCATTGCATTACCTTAAAGTGGTGGTTTATTTTCTTATACTAACGGACCTCATGAGATTTTCTGTTGAAGTTTTGTGTTGTGAAGTTTTCAAGTTTTTGGGTAAAGATTTGATGGATTTTGGAATAAGGAGTGGAAAAAGCCTAAGCTTGGAGATGCCCAAGGCACCCCAAGGTAAAATACGAGGACAACCAAAAGCCTAAGCTTGGGGATGCCCCGGAAGGCATCCCCTCTTTCGTCTTCGTCTATCGGTAACTTTAGTTGAGGCTATATTTTTATTCACCACATGATATGTGTTTTGCTTGGAGCGTCTTGTGTGATTCGAGTCTTTGCTTTTTAGTTTACCACAATCATACTTTCTGTACACACCTTTTCGGAGAGACACACATGAATCAAAATTTATTAGAATACTCTATGTGCTTCACTTATATCTTTTGAGCTGGACAATATTGCTCTAGTGCTTCACTTATATGTTTTTAGATCACGGTGGTGGTTTCAATTTATAGAAATTATTGATCTATCACGCTTCACTTATATTATTTTGAGAGTCTTTAGAACAGCATGGTAATTTTCTTTGGTTATAAAATTAGTCCTGATATGATGGGCATCCAAGATGGGTATAATAAAAACTTTCATATAAAGTGCATTGAATACTATGAGAAGTTTGATTCTTTATGATAGTTTTGAGATATGAAGATGGTGATATTAGAGTCATGCTAGTTGGGTAATTGTGAATTTGAGAGATACTTGTGTTAAAGTATGTGATTCCCGTAGCATGCAGGTATGGTGAACCATTATGTGATGAAGTTGGAGCATGATTTGTTTATTGATTGTCTTCCTTATGAGTGGCGGTCGAGGACGAGTGATGGTCTTTTCCTACCAATCTAACCCCCTAGGAGCATGCGCGTAGTACTTTGTTTTGATAACTAATAAAATTTTGCAATAAGTATGTGAGTTCTTGATGACTAATGTTGAGTCCATGGATTATACACACTCTCACCCTTCCACCATTGCTAGCCTCTCTAGTACCGCGCAACTTTCGCTGGTACCATACACGCACCATATACCTTCCTCAAAATAGCCACCATACCTACCTATTATGGCATTTCCATAGCCATTCCGGGATATATTGCCATGCAACTTTCCACCGTTCCGTTTATTATGACATGCTCCATCATTGTCATATTTCCTTGCATGATCATGTAGTTGACATCGTATTTGTGGCAAAGCCATCGTTCATAATTTTTCATACATGTCACTCTTGAATCATTGCACATCCCGGTACACCGCCCGAGGCGTTCACATAGAGTCATATTTTGTTCTAAGTATTGAGTTGTAATTCTTGAGTTTTAAGTAAATGAAAGTGTGATGATCTTCATTATTAGAGCATTGTCCCAGTGAGGAAAGGATGATGGAGACGATGATTCCCCCACAAGTCAGGATAAGATTATGGACTAAATAAAAAAGAAAATAGAGGCCATAAAAAAAGAGAAAAGGCCCAAATAAAAAAATGAGAGAAAAAGAGAGAAGGGGCAACGCTACTATCCTTTTACCACACTTGTGCTTCAAAGTAGCACCATGATCTTCATGATAGAGAGTTTACTATGTTGTCACTTTCATATACTAGTGGGAATTTTTCATTATAGAACTTGGCTTGTATATTCCAATGATGGGCTTCCTCAAAAGTGCCCTAGGTCTTTGTGAGCAAGCAAGTTGGATGCACACCCACTTAGTTTCTTTCTTTTTGATCTTTCATACACTTATAGCTCTAGTGCATCCGTTGCATGGCAATCCCTACTCACTCACATTGATATCTATTGATGGGCATCTCCATAGCCCATTGATATGCCTAGATGATGTGAGACTATCTTCCCCTTTTTGTCTTATCCACAGTTACCATTCTATTCCACCTAAAGTGCTATGTCCATGGCTCACGCTCATGTATTGCGTGAAGATTGAAAAAGTTTGAGAACATCAAAAGTATGAAACAATTGCTTGGCTTGTCATCGGGGTTGTGCATGATTAAATACCTTGTGTGATGAAGATAGAGCACAACTAGACCATATGATTTTGTAGGGATAACTTTCTTTGGCCTTGTTATTTTGAGAAGACATGATTGCTTTGTTAGTATGCTTGAAATATTATTATTTTTATGTCAATATTAAACATTTGTCTTGAATCTTTCGGATCTGAGCATTCATGCCACAATAAAGAAAATTACATAGATAAATATGCTAGATAGCATTCCACATCAAAAGTTCTGTTTTTATCATTTACCTACTCGAGGACGAGCAGGAATTAAGCTTGGGGATGCTTGATACGTCTCCAACGTATCTATAATTTTTGATTGTTCCATGATATTATACTATCTGTTTTGGATGTTTAATGGGCTTTAATATGCTCTTTATATTATTTTTGGGACTAACCTATTCACCGGAGGCCTAGTGCCAGTTTCAGTTTTTTTTGCCTATTTTAGAGTTTTTGCAGAAACGGAATACCAAAAGGAGTCCAAACAGAATGAAACCTTCGCGATGATCTTTCTTGGACAAAAGAAAACCAGAAGCCTTGGAGTTGAAGTCAGAAATGCCACGAGGCATCCACGAAGCAGGAGGGCGCGCCCCCCACCCTTGTGGGCCCCTCATAGCTCCACCAACGCACTTCTTTTTCCTATATATACTCTTATACCCTAGAAACATTAGGGGGAGCCATGAAACCACTTTTCCATCGCCGCAACCTTTTGTACCCATGAGATCCCATCTTGGGGTCTTTTCCGGCGATCTGCCGGAGGGGGAATCGATCACGGAGGGCTTCTACATCAGCACCATTGCCTCTCCAATGAAGCATGGGTAATTTACCAAAGACCTTCGGGTCCATAGTTATTAGCTAGATGGCTTCTTCTCTCTCTTTGATTCTCAATATAAAAAGTTCTCCTCGATGTTCTTAGAGATCTATTCGATGTAATACTCTTTTGCGGTGTGTTTGTCGGGTTCCGATGAATTGTGGATTTATGAACAAGATTATATATGCATATTATTTGGTTCTTCTCTGAATTCTTATATGCATGATTTGATATCTTTGCAAGTCTCCTCGAATTATTGGTTTAGTTTTGGGTTCAATCTTGCGATGGGAGAAGTGCTTAGCTTTGGGTTCAATCTTGCGATGTCCTTTCCCAGTAACAGTAGGGGCAGCAAGGCACGTATTGTAATGTTTCCATCGAGGATAAAAAGATGGGGTTTATATCATATTGCTTGAGTTTATCCCTCTACATTATGTCATCTTGCCTAATGCGTTACTCCATTCTTATGAACTTAATACTCTATATGCATGTTGGATAGCGGTCGATGTGTGGAGTAATAGTAGTCGATGTAGAATCGTTTCGGTCTACTTGACACAGACGTGATGCCTATATTCATGATCACTGCCTTAGATATCTTCATAACTATGCGCTTTTCTATCAATTTCTCAGCAGTAATTTGTGCACCTACTGTAATACATGCTATCTTGAGAGAAGCCACTAGTGAAACCTATGGCCCCGGGTCTCTTTCCTATTATATTGCATCTCTTTTCCATTATATCGCATCTCGTTTACTATTTTGCAATATTTACATTCCAATCTATACAACAAATATAGCAAAAATATTTACTTTACTATCTTTATTAGATCTCACTTATGCGAGTGACCTGAAGAGATTGACAACCCCTTTATCACGTTGGTTGCAAGGTTCTCGATTGTTTGTGCAGGTACTAGGTGACTTGTGCGTCGTCTCCTACTGGATTGATACCTTGGTTCTCAAAACTGAGGGAAATACTTACGCTACTTTGCTGCATCACGCTTTCCTCTTCAATGGAAAAATCAACGGAAGCTCAAGAGGTAGCAACGAGCTCACACCCGCAACACCCTAGCACTCCCCCGCCCTCTCTCTTACTTCCCCTGGTCATAGACCATCTCTACAAACGCCCCGGACAAGCACTCACAAGCCCCCATGAGCCCTAGCAACGACAACGACCTCGCTGGCGCACGACACTACAGAAAAATACACTTCCGTGATGATACATGTTTGTCATAGTAGGTCGTGTTTTCTGTCATGCATGTACATCCATGACGATTTTATGACAGAATCAAGATAGTCATACATGTGCTATCGTAGAAGTGTTCCTGACATTACCAAATTATCATCACGGAAGTGTCCACTTCCACGACGATAAATCACGCGTCACAGAAGTGCCATCAAGGGTGACTGACACGTGTCATCCACCGTAACAGGACGCCGTTAAGCTATCGGGTCCGGTTTTGGATCTGATTACCCGTTAACAGCCATGACTAATGGGGATTTTCCACGTGTAAAATTCTCATTGGCCAGAGGAAACACGTGTCGCCTCACCATTGGGACAGATATCATCCACTCATTGGACAGGAGGCGCCTATGAAACATTGACACATGGCATGGCCCAATAGAGGCCCATTCCGATGAAAAGGTCGGCCCATTTGACTTGGTCAAAAGTTAACGGGTCAGCCCACGGAAAGCCTGTTAACGGCCTATTCGTATATAGCCCATTTATGGCCCGCTAACTCCTGGCCCGTTACGTCCTATCGGAATTAAGCATAGTGCCTTCATTTGGCTGTCCAATATGATTCCAGCCCATTCTAACTTCCGGCCCATGTATTGCCCATGATGTCTTTCGGCCCTTAGGTGGCCCTCTGTAACTCTCGGCCCATTAAAGGCCCGAGATGAAACTGGCCCATAATGAACAGTGTATCGCTTTATACCCATTAACAACCCATTATTACATCAGGCGTTTCTAGCCCGTGTTAAGTTTTGACCTTCTAAGGGCCCATTTATTCTTGGGCTCATTTCTAGAATTCGGTTAGTTATAGTTCGTTACTGGCCTATTTCTTTTGTGGGCCAAAGTCAGCCCATGGTTACATTCAGCCCGTTTGTGGCCGTTAACCCGTTGGGCTATTTTCATAGTTATCAAATGCAGCCTATTAACGGCCCGTTATGGTCCATGAATAGTACGGCCCATGTTTTGCTAAATGATTATACGCCCCGTAGAAGGCCCATGGATCGTACGGCCCATAAAAGACCAATGGATCCTACGGCCCGTAAAAGGCCAATGGATCCTATGACCTATAGAAGGCCCATGGATCATATGGACCATAGAAGGCCCATGGATCCTATGGCCCGTAGAAGGACCACAGATCCTACGGCCCGCAGGAGGCCCATGGTTACAATAGTCCGTGTGTTGCCATGATTATTGTGGCCCAGTTGCCAAAAATAGGTTATTGTGGCCACTAGAAAAACGCAAAAAAAGAACTGTAGTGACTACAAGCAAACAACTAAACAAGACAATAAGGAAATAAATAAGCAAGCAACTAACGCTAGCCTATTATAGCTATTACACATAGTACATACACTTGGCATCAAAGTTCGCCACAAGTGCAAATATAGGGAAGAAAGAAGCATATTACATACACTGGCCGTCAAAATTGGCCACCGGTGCAAATAAACAAGGCAACAAAACAAGTCCATGACTAAAACAACTTCAGAAGAGCTCAAGAAACGTTATCTTGGGTATCCACCATGCTGGCAATAAGCTTAGCAAGCTTATTAGCTTTGTCCTGTTTGGCGCTAAAATCCTCCAACACTTGCCGTTGCACTAGAAAGTATGCATATGAATGCTCTAGGGACTCCCGCAGTCCTTCTGCTTCTTGTCGCAGCACAGCTGATCGATGTTTTTCAGCTTGTAGTTGAGACTCGACAAACGGAACTGATTAAGATAGTGAGTTTGAATAGCTTGTGCAAGCGATAGTGGCCAGTAACTCAAACACTAGACCAAGACTGGACTTTGGGGTTGTCTCGTTGTCTTCAACATAGTCTTCCTTAGCTGTTTTAACAGCTTTGTTGGAGACCAACAAGGACGTCTCACTATCCTCAACCTTATCTGCATTAGTTCGTTTACCATTCCTTAATAAGGCACTCTTCCCCAATATTCTGTCGGCATTCTAAAAGAAGAAACAAGCAGACACATAATAGGTTTAACATGTACTAGTATATGAAACTCATTTCGGTGAACCAGTTCATTAGTAAGGTGGACATGATTAAACTACCAGGTCTTGTATTGCCAAGTACTAGTACATAATAAAAGCATCAAACAAACATATATCTATGTCCTATGGTCACTGCATTGTGTTGCCAAATCAAAATAGAGACACGGTTCAAATCATATTAGTTCAAGACAAAGCAGGAGTGAAAGAATACAAAGCGTGGGAAACTACACGGCACAACAACATTTCAGATGGGTACCACGGGTCTACATGTATAACAACACTATTGGCTCTGTTGTGATGCTAGTAATGTGCATGATATGAGAAGTCAACTGTATACACAATTGAATTTGAAATCAACGGAGCTATTGATAAGAGCAAACCTATTAAAGAAACATGCGTGAACATACATGTTGTGCCATTGGAGTTTCGATTGGATCCTTCAATTTAAAAATAAGTTTGTATGAGTAAATATAGTGATACAAGAGCAAAGCAGTATGCACAATAGCAATGGAATCTTAAATTATAATAGTTGTTCTTCAGGTTTAGGCACTTGTTCTACATGAACAGAGTACAGTAAGACACAAGAATATAGTACTTAAAATAGAAAATGAGCTCATAGACCTTACCACATTCTTCGTTCGTAACCAGTACAGAACAAGGCATTCCCAGTCATCGTCTAGTAAATGTGTCTTAGGAGAACGTAAGGGAATTTGATGAGTTTCTTTGCTGGTGAAGTACGTTTTCTTCAGGTAATTCCGATACTGCCATCAAACATTCTTGAAGATAGCAGAGGTATTAGCACAGGTTACCTCATCCTGAGTTCCAAATCGGTCCTTCTCTATAGAGAAAAATGGGAAAATTTGTTGTATTATAACCATCATGGAGGTAGGATGTATTGGACAAAGCAAAGTATTTTCCATGAATAACATTACTTACACATAACTCCTGGACAAACACCTGCAACTGGCATTTTCCTTCATATTTAGTATAATATTTCCAAGATGGGAAGATACGCACATAGGATTTAACAAAAACAAATACGATAGATGCTAAACTACGACTGGCTGGTTGTGCTTCCTCCACAGGAATAGGCATACTAACGGGTGGAGTTGGGGTTTGTCGTGGTAGTACTGGCCCTTTGGGCACTGGAGCTGCCTTACTAACAGCTCTTGTTTGGGAGCTATATGGTGGAGATGGTGTTGTGTCAACAGGAACTGGGTTACTATCTACTGGGGTTGGGGTTAGATTGGGTGAAGCTGGTTCTCTGTCCATCGCAGTAGGGGTACAATCTGCGAGAGTCTGGGTTATGTGTGGTAGTGTTGGTTCTCGTGCATGTACAACCGGGGTGCTATCTCCACCAAGAGGTAGCACTGTTTTATTTGAAGACTGTGTTTTACTCTGCTAGATACTGGAATCACCCGCTCCAATTCAAATGCCTGATAAACAGGAAATATACTTGAATGTACAGACATTTTATGAGTGACAGATGCAATAGATAGTGTGGAAAAAAGAGGGCATGAAATAGTTAACATGTATATTGTTTAACTAAAACGAATAGTATGACATAATTTCACATATATGATGTCTATCTAAATTGCATAGCATAGCATAACATAATTCAAAGATATGATGGATAACTAAACAGGATCGCCTGACATAATTCACCTACATGTTATCTAAGTAATCAGGATCGCATGATTTAATTCACATATGTGATTTATATGCTAAACAGAGGGCATACGATATGATGTCTGAACTAAGAACATGGTGTTGAATATTGTGTATATGATGTCTAAACTATGCAATGCAAAACACCATATGCATGATATGAGCAGTATAACCGTGCCAAGTTAGAACATACACCTCAGTGGGGGAATAGGACTGGTCATCTGTCTCTGAATCCATCTCTGAGGAGCTATCGGGACCCAACAAGATTTTTCACTCTAGATTTTTTCATCCCCACCCAAATGGCTGATTCACAGGAAGAGTAGTTTAATGTACAAACATTGTCGACCAATGGAAATGTAATGAAGAAAAGGATGGGCAAGATATCATTCAAAAATATGATGCCTGGTTAAACATGATGGCATTGCACACTTCACATATATTATGGCTGGCTAAAAGATATGAGAATGCATAATTCCCATATATGATATAGAAACTAAACATGTGTCATTACAGAACATGTCTAAACTAAGCAGATGACATATATGATGTCAAAAGTAGTCACTGCAAGGCAACATATGGATGATATGACTAACATCATCATGCCAAGGTAGAGCAAATACCTTGGGGGGTAAATAGAACTGCTCAGCTGCGTCTGAATCCGCCTCAGAACAGATATCTTCCTCTGGATTACAATCTGGAGAGGGGGGGAGGGTTTGCCATTGAACCCACCATTGTTTTGCCCCGCAAAACTCTTCTCTTTTTGTCTACATGTTCAGCATGACTGTGTACAATATCTGACATGCATACGAAAAAAATATGGTGAGATTATGTAAGGAGAGCATGCAGAAATTTAGAGTGATGGTAACAACTAGTGGATGGATCCAAAAATAATGATAGTAGGCTGATGATTACTTTAATTTAATAAAAAGACAGATGATGATTTCTTTACTATTTGTTTCCCACCCAAGATGAACAACATAGGCATACCCTAGGTGAAAAAGATATTAGACAGAGAAACTATTCATTGATGCCTCGATATGTGCCCCCCAACTAATTTAGAACTCAAGTTTGAACATTAATTTGGACCTGACTTGGAGTCTAAGAGGTGAACAGGATGATAAAGTAGCAGGTAATTTAAGCAATGCATAACATAAGCAGAAACAAATGAGTGCGACCTCTCTTGTGGACCCATGTACTCCTCAGGTTCATCTACTGAGTCGATAATGGTGATGCCATTGCGGTGGGTGCCAGTGGTAGGGAAGGAGATCTAAGGCGACGAAAGACGGTCTAGAGTCGTTATGTCCGGTTTGGTGGATGCTTCCGTCGATGAAGAAGCTCAGGTGAGGTGGACGACATTGCGGCAGGAGCAGGACAAACCACACAAAGTTCCCTTCGACACCTACGTGTAACTCAAGTAATTCTGTAAGGGATCCTTTGGCTTGCATGATTCTATAAATGCAGGTTTAGGAAAAATACCAGAATAGGATAGGAATGCACATTGTAAATAGAGCATTTTTAAACACAGGATTTCTGTCAATTTGGGTGCTTGGGTCACAGGAATTGGAAGATCAGAGGAATGCAAAGAAACATGGCCAAAATAAAGTGAAACCATATGAAAGCGTGTATAGTTAGAATGTTATTCTGCCACTAATGCACTTGGCCTTGTTTTCATGCATAGGATTCTGAAAAGTAGGTCCAGGTGGATTTTTTGCTCCATTCCTTTCAACAAAATGCATGCATAATTGAATAGTAGAGTGCCATAGCAAAATTCCCTATTTCTATGTTTTTCCGTTGAACCAAAATAGCCCTAATGGATCGACATGAATGTAGAGTATAAGTGATGCAACAAGTGTACAACCTCTTTGCCATAGCCGTGTTCACCTCAGCATCATTGGGTTGGTCGCTGAAGAAGTTGAGGCAGAGGTGGCTGTCGGAGGTGTGGAGGAAGATTCGAGGAATCTATAGACGGCGTCCATGGCACTGCTCTGTTGTAATGGATCGTTCTATCGTTGGAGAAGCTCTAGTGAGCAGTAAAATGTTAAGGCTGAAGCAGCACAAGACAGACATCGTTAATCTCAAGTGGGATTCTAATAGCATCTCCAATAGATGTTTTAAAATAGATGTAAAATTTACATCACCAAAAACCACCTGACTACAACAGATATGGTAAAAACTATTTACTCTAAACTTAACAGTCAAAACTGAAAATTACTGTGGAATCTGAATGTTACTATCGAAACTGAATGCAATGGTAGCAAAGAGGCACTTGTCATGTAGTTTAGGGAGGGCCTGCAGTTCATCTTCAACCTGCACCCCCCTGAGCCGCCGGCCACCACCGGCCGAACCGCCAGCCCCAGTGCCACCTCGCCACCCTAAAACAACTCCCCACCGCAGGCCCGCCACCGGACCGCCGCCACGACTAGCCCTCTAGGCCCCATGCCCCCTACCCTGAACCCTAAGATAGATAATGGGGTACCTCTCCAGTGAGACCGCCCCCACTGCGGGTGGTTCTTCCTTAACTCCGGCGAGCTCTCCCCCACCCCTTGAAAATCTACTGACCCAAAAGTCGATTCGGTCGACTGAAGTGTAGCTAAATCGGAGCAGACCAGTAGCATGAGCGAGGGGGAGAGCAACAACAGCAGCGCGAGCGAGCGAGCGAGAGACGGGGCAATAGGAGCAGCGCGAGCGAGAGCCGGAGCAGTAGCAGCTAGGCAAGCGAGCGAGCGAGCGAGAGCCAGAGCAGCAGCAGCAGCGCGAGCGAGTGAGAGCCAGAGCAGCAGCAGCAGATCCGGCTGGTATAGATGCCACCGCAGAAGGGGCCTTGCGCTGGGGGAGAGACGATGTGGATATGTCGCCCGCGGCGCCGGCTTCAAGGTAGTCGCTCCATGGGGGTGCGGGATGGAGCACCATCGGCGCCAGGAGGTCGAGTTAACGAGAAGGTGCGATGCGATGTGTGTAGAACCTCTTTGGTAGCACCGAGTAGGCCTCAGCTTCGTACGAGGAGTCGATGAGGATGTCGCGGTTCCGGTGGAGTAGGTCAAGGCGGCACTGTGGCGATGGAGCAGCCACGATAGACGAGGTGATCGTCGGAGCAGCTCCTTGGAGGTGGATGTCGGTGTCAAAACTGGCGGATCTCGGGTAGGGGGTCCCGATCTATGTGTCTTAGGCTAATGGTAACAGGAGGCAAGGGACACAATGTTTACCCAGGTTCAGGCCCTCTTGATGGAGGTAAAACCCTACTTCCTGCTTGATTGATATTGAGTATATGAGTGTTACAAGAGTTGATCTACCATGAGATCATGGAGGCTAAACCCTAGAAGCTATCCTATGATGATTATGATTGTGATCGTCCCTCTAAGGACTAAACCCTCCGGTTTATATAGACACCGGAGGGGGCTAGGGTGTACATGGAGTCGGTTACAACGAAGGAAATATAATATCCAGATCGCTAAGCTTGTCTTCCACGCAAAGGAGAGTCCCATCCAGACACGTGACGGAGTCTTGAGTCTTGTATCTTCACGGTCCAACAGTCCGGCCAAAGTATATAGTCCGGCTGTCCGGATACCCCCTAATCCAGGACTCCCTCAGTAGCCCCTGAACCAGGCTTCAATGACGATGAGTCCGGCACGCAGTTTTGTCTTCGACATTGCAAGGCGGGTTCCATCTCCGAATACTCCGTAGTAACTATTGAACAATTAAGCCGTGTCCGGATCTGCAAGATGAGCTTCATATACCACCGTAGAGAGAATGATATTTCACAAATGTGACCTGCTAACAACTTTTGACAACGTGACATGATGCTATGGTCGGATCATTGTTCGAATTGTTTTCCTATGACCAGCCGCAGCGCATATTGCGAGGCGGATTCTCATCAATACGGGTGTGGGTAGCCCAACCGTACCGCTAATTGCGGCAAGTGGGGAACGAGCGGGTTCCACCAGGCAAGTGGGGAGGCGCAAAAGCTTTCATCGCCTCTATAAAGAGATAATGTCTCTTCTTTTTACCCACGCCTTTTACTTCCGCTAGTCCATTCCCCTCTGTTCGAGCCCTAGCGCCCAGGCACTCTTCTTCTCCACTGAAGAGAGGTTCTCCGAAGATGTCCGGATCCGGAGTAGGAGGCAAATGGGTGGCCTCTACCGTCCAGGAGAAGGATATCAAGAGGCTCCGAGAGGCAGGGTACCTGGCCAAAAAGATCGACCACCATCTTCCACCGGCGGGACAGATCATCCCTACTCCGGAGCCCCATGAGAGGGTCGTATTTCTTCCTCATTTTGTCCGCGGGCTCGAGTTTCCCCTTCACCCATTCGTTCGCGGTATCATGTATTATTACGGGATTGACTTTCATGATCTGCCCCCAATTCTTTCCTTAATATCTCGACGTTCATCGTCGTGTGTGAGGCTTTTCTCCGAATTTCGCCTCACTTCGGCCTATGGCTGAAGAATTTCAATGTGAAGCCCAAGGTGGTGAGTGGCGAGCACGCCGAGTGCGGTGGCGCCATGGTGAGCAAGATGCCCAAGGTTGTATGGCCGACGGGTGCCTTCAATGACTCCGTCAAGGAGTGGCAGCAGCAGTGGTTCTAGATCACCGAACTGCAAGGCAAAAAGTGGGCTGCGGCTCCTGAGTTTAGATCCGGAGCCCCACTGCGGCTCACGTCCTGGCCCGAGAAGGGTCTGAACTGGTCCTCGTCTGATGAGCTGTCACTGCTCCAGCTGCGCGTCCAGAGTGTGGTCAATAAGGATGTCAAACTCATCGACGTAGTCCAGGTGATGTTAGTTCGCCTGGTTCTCCCTTGCCAGCATCGAGCCTGCAATTTGTGGGAATACGACCCAAACGAGCACCAGACCCTATGGGAGATCTATGGTTCCTCCCACAAGGATATCTGGAAGGTGCTCTTTAAGTCCGGCAAATCATGGCCGGGCTCCACCGAGGATCGTGGGTATCAATTATCCCACTCTGCAAGTCCGGTAAGTTATTGTTGTGCTCTGTCCATCCATGCTTCAGTTGGCATGTCCTGAGGGAGACTGTCGGTGTCAAAACCGTCGGATCTCGGGTAGGGGGTCCCGAACTGTGTGTCACATCCCTAGTTCTGCTATGCTCCAGGCTAGCTAGTCGTGTGTGCATCATGTTTAAATTCCATTTAATTTTGAAATGAGGATTTGTGAAACCCTCAGAATCATTTTTACAAATGACCCAAATAAAAATTGCTCCAAAAGGGTCCAAGAAAATGCTCATGTTGCTCTCTGAAAATATTGGACAGATATAAAAATCAAACCCATATTTATAAGAGCCCATAAGTATTTATTTTGGGCATTTGGAATTAATGCATAAATATTTGCATTGGATATATATTTGTTATATATATAATATATGTCCAAAAATTATGCCATTTGTTGAGGAGCTCTGGAATAATACCATTAGTTCCTACAAAAATTGGCATAAGTAAATAAAATGATTTAGTATTTTTATTAAATCAAAACAAATGTCAGAAAATAGAAAAAGAAATGGAAAACCTACCTGGACTTACCTGCAGCCCTGTGCAGCCCCGCGGCCTAGCAGGCCGGCCCAGCCAGCACGCGGCCCAGCCCAACTGACAGGAGCATCTTCAAGCTCCTGCCAGTAGGAGCAGCTGCGTGGCCGGCATGCCGCAGCCACGCCACCACCTCCTTCCTGCCTGCCTGTCCTCCCCCTCGTCGCTCTGGATGACCCGGACGATGCCACACGACGCCCCGCACCTCTCTCCCTCTCTCTCATTCCTCCCCCTCCCCTGGTTTCTCTCCCACGCACACGGCCGAGCGCCACCGCCGCCACCGGCCACTGTTGCCGCGCCCTCGACTACTGCCGCACCTCCCCGATGTGCTCGACAGCTCTGCCGCGACCCCCTCTCCCTCCTCACCGAGCCAAGCAACCCAGGAGAGCTCTGCTTCGTCCTCGGCGCCGTCGTCTTCATCTCCGACCGCCGGAGATCGTCCTCGCCGCCACGCCGCCGTTCGGCCTCCCCCGAGCCCGCTGAAGACGCCACCGGAACCGCAGTGAGCTCCTGCCCCGTTCCCTTCTCTCCGTTTAGCCGCCCGCATGTCGTAGCCACTTTTCCCCACCACGGCCGAAGCCTCTCGCTGCCGTCCATGTCGCCGCCGTCGCCCTGGCCACCGCAGCCCGCAACCGAGCTCGTCACCATGCTCCTGGTGCCACGAGGGTGCCGCAGAGCCCCTCGAGTGGCCTCCCCGTGCCCCACAGCCCGCTCCCGCTCGGAGCCCGTGCTCCGGCCGCCGCCGTGAGCTTCGCTCCGGCGAGCTCCGCCCCCCCAGCTCCTCCCACCTGCCCCACCAGATGCGCGAGAGCCCGGGCTACGTCACGGTGCTCTCAGACACCGTCCCCGTGGCCTGTGGCGCGGACTCCGCCACGTCCAGAGTTTGCCGGCGGCGAGCCCCGTCGCCTGAGCCCTGCCACGTGGGCCCAACCCGTCAGGTGATTAGCTTAGTGCTAATCACCGCTTATTTAACCCCCTGACACTGACCAGTGGGCCCAGTGCCACTAATCCTTTAATTAAGATAAAACTAACCCCCTGTTTAACCCGTGTCACTGACGTGTCGACCCCACACGTCAGGTTTGACCCAGGTTGACTGCTGACGCAGTGCTGACATCATGCTGACGCAAGAATATTTTCTGGAATTATTTTAACTCAGGAAATTCCAGAAAATGTTTCAAACTTAAAAAAATCATAGAAATTCAACCGTAACTCAGATTGAAATAATTTATATATGAAAAATTATCAGAAAAATGCAATATTTCCATATGTACTAGTTTCATGCATGACAAACCAACTTATACCTACTGTATAAGTGAAGCACTAAAATTGCATATATAAGAGCTTAATTAGGAGTTGCATTTGAACTCTTGGTTCAAATGAACTTCAACCAAATGATTGCTAGATGCATTAGCTCAAACCACATCACATCTTCATGCCATGTTCATGCATCATATTGTTGCATATGCTTGTGTATTGATTGTCGACACCGTTCCTTCTCGATAGGTCCTGCTCCGGAGACCGTTCCAGAGTACCTATCTGAGAGCAGTGCCTTCCTTGTTGATCTACCAGGCAAGCAAACCCCCTTGTTTCATTTCGATAAAATCCTACTCTCTCGCTCCTGCTCTTTGTTATTCCATTAGGATAACAACGATTCATCTGCTACTTTGTGTTGCGGTAGTTGAACCCATTCCTCTGCATGACCTGTCATTGCCACAGTAAATAGTTGAAACCCACTAGCATGTGTAGGAGTTGATTGAAGCCATTGTTGTGTTCCTACCATGCCATGTCTGCTATTGCTTAGAGTGTGTCAGGTCTGATTCATTGGGAATGAATTGGGGTGCAGTGCTCTATGTTCTGATGCTGAGAGTGAAGTGTGTGAACACGATTTGGTAAAGGCAGCAGTGAGAGGCCATGTAGGAGTACATGGTGGGTTGTCTCACTGGAACCGTCCTTAAGCACTGAGTTTTGTGTATGTTGTCCAATGACTCGATACTACCACACATTGGAATGCTTAAGTGCCCCTCTCGACTTATTAACCAACTTGATCTCTGTCCAGGAGTCGCAACTAGTTTTTGGTGTTTGTAGGTAGTGTTAGTAGTCTACCAAGTGGCACCGGGCTAGGTGGGCTTGGGACAGACTAGGCACAAGTGGCACGGTGTACCAAGCGTAGATCCATCCGGCGAGGTGGGCTTGGGAACCCTGCACACATCATTTGGGGCCGTGAGCGACACCCCAGCCGTATCTCCTTACGGATGGAACCCGAATAGGCGATAAACTTGGACTAGAGTCTTGTGTGGTTAGTCAGGTCGTGGCCGACACCCTCGCCAGGCTTCCGCTTGAAGGTTGCCGAGTTACATGACGTGTACATGGCGGTAAGTGGCGCGAGCGTGTGTGAAGAAGTACACCCCTGCAGGGTTAACATGATCTATTTGAATAGTCGGGTCCGCGGTTATGAACTTCTTGGATGCTCACATGGTACATAGACAACTTGAAGTGGATACTATAAAATGCTCAAGACAAGTGTGAGTGCTATGGATGGCCTTCTCGTAGGGAGACGGGGATGAATCGATAGTAGTGTATTGTGTGGTGATTAGTGGACTCGTGTGCGCCATATCACCTCAAAGAAGTTCTGGTAGTCGTAGAACAGGTTAGCCACAGAGTCAAAGCTGGCTTGCTGTAACTAAACCCCACATTACCCTCTTGATACAAATGCATGTATGATAGGATCTGATGTAAGTCTTGCTGAATACCTTTGTACTCATGTTTCTTTATTTATGTTTTTGCAGCGGAGACTTCGGTCTTACTAGTGTTCTCGGGGACTTCGACAAGTAGCTTGTACCTCAGCTACGATCTTGATCGGATGTTGTAGTTAGTCAGGCTCTTTAGCCTTTTTCATTTGTAGATGTCTGTACTCAGACATGTAATGCTTCCGCTTGTTGCTTGTCTGCTCTGAATGTTGGGTCATGTGACCCCTGTTTGTAATAAATGCTATGTTGGCTCTTTGAGCCTTATCTATATGAGTTGTTGAGTTTTGCTATGATGCCATGTTGTACAGGACATACTTGCATGTTATGCGTACGTGTAATGTGTATTGCTATGTGTGGGATCTGACTATCTAGTTGTTTATCCTTAGTAGCCTCTCTTACCGGGAAATGTCTCCTAGTGCTTCCACTGAGCCATGGTAGTGTGCTACTGCTCCGGAACAGTTAGGATGGCCGGCATGTGTCCTTCTTCGTTCTTGTGTCTGTCCATTCGAGGAAATGTCACGCGATGAATACCGGAGTCCTGTTAGCCCGCTACAGCCCAGTTCACCGGAGTCCTGTTAGCCTAGTGCTACAGCCTGGATTCACTCGCTGATGACCGACACGTTTGATGCTGGGTCATGGATGCCTATCCCCGTAAGTTTGTGCCACTTTGGGTTTACGACTAGCCATGTCAGCCCGGGCTCCTTATCATATGGATGCTAGCGACACTATCATATCCGTGTGCCAAAAGGCGCAAACGGTCCCAGGCAAAGGTAAGGCGACACCCGTGGGGATACCGTGCGTGAGGCCGCAAAGTGATATGAGGTGTTACATGCTAGATCGATGTGGCATTGAGTCAGGGTCCTGACAGCTTTGGTATCAGAGCCTGACTGCCTGTAGGATTACCAAGCCAAACTGGTCAAAGTTGAGTCTAGAAATTCTCTAGTTATGTAAGGGAATTGATTGTGGGAAGGAACGTAAGGCTCTTTTTACTCCTTATACCTCATGGCCTTCTGATCTGAGTCATCCTATCTTTCCTACGGGGTTATGGAACTAGGCTTTCTCTTCCGTCTATCAGGATCACGTGTTACTACTCCGTAGTCCCATAGGATTGGTTGATCAGAGTCATATCCCAGTTTCGAGTACTTCCGGTGTAGCCTGTTCGGTATGACCTCAGAACCTAGAGTGGTGATGTTGAGTATGTTACTACCCCATTTTAGCAGGATGTCTCATTCTGAGCATTTTACTACCGTTATGCTGCCGGAATTGCCCTAGAAGTTCGAGAGTTACTAATTTCCTTGTCCTACTTTCTACAGCCTATAGATGACGCTGATTCCGTCCTTGGTTTTGTTTCTCAGGATGTCATCAGTTAAGCGAAGTTCTGTTGTTCGTAGCCACAACCACAGAGATGGTAGGGACGAGGATCCTCCCGATCAACCTTCGTTGACAGAGTTCATGTTAGAGATGGAGAGGAACAAGCGTGAGTCTAACCGCTTGTTGGCACGTATCAAGGAGAACACCGCACATCGGTTCAAAGGGTCTGTAACCATTCATGACTTCATTCGCTTGCACCCACCTACCTTTCATCATTCCATCGAGCCACTCGATGCAGATGACTGGCTCCGTAGTATCACTCATAAGTTGCGTTCCGCGGACGTAGCTAAAGATGACAAGGTCACCTATGCCACATACCACCTGGAAGGTCCTGCTAGTCTTTGGTGGCAGAACTATGAGGCTATGCTCCCAGCTGGCCAGACTCCTACCTGGAGGGATTTCATTGAGGCTTTTCGCGAGCATCATATTCCCCAGGCCCTCATTGATCACAACAGAGAAGAGTTTTGTAGTTTCACCCAGAGGAAGATGGTTGTTGAGGGAGTCCTGGATTAGGGGGTGTCCGAATAGCTGGACTACCATCATCAGCCGAACTATCATCGGCCGGACTATCATCATCGACCGGACTCCAAGACTATGAAGATACAAGATTGAAGACTTCGCCCCGTGTCCGGATGGGACTTTCCTTGGCGTGGAAGGCAAGCTTGGCGATACGGATATGTAGATCTCCTACCATTGTAACCGACTCTATGTAACCCTAGCCCTCTCCGGTGTCTATATAAACCGGATGGCTCTAGTCCGTAGGACAACAACAACCCTTACAATCATACCATAGGCTAGCTTCTAGGGTTTAGCCTCCTTGATCTCGTGGTAGATCCACTCTTGTAAACATCCACAATATCAATATCAATCAAGCAGGACGTAGGGTTTTACCTCCATCAAGAGGGCCCGAACCTGGGTAAAACATCGTGTCCCTAGTCTCCTGTTACCATCCGCCTAGACGCATAGTTCGGGACCCCCTACCCGAGATCCGCCGGTTTTGACACCGACATTGGTGCTTTCATTGAGAGTTCCTCTGTGTCGTCACCGATAGGCTTGATGGCCTCTTCAATCGACAACGACGCAGTCCTGGGTGAGACTTTTCTCCCTGGACATATCTTCGTATTCGGCGGCTTCGCACAGCGGGCCAACTCACTTGGCCATCTGGAGCAGTTCGAAAGCTACGCCCCTGGCCGTCAGGTCAGGTTTGGAAGCCTAAAACTTCACGGCCGATATCCGCGGTGACTTGATCTTTGATGGATCTGAGCCACAGCCGAGCGTGCCGTGCTGTCACGATGGGCACGACCTAACTCTGCCGCCGGACAGCACCTTGGAGGCCGCACACGAATCCGCTCCGACCCATAGTCCGGAGCCGATCGCTCAGATCGAGGACGGATGGCTGGACACCGCCTCGGGAGCTGCAACTTCTACGGTGATGGAGCCGAACACTTACCTTGTCCCGCATAAAGCTCATGACTCCGAGGTGCCGGACTCTCCGCCGGACTCTGAACCTCCTTCGCCCATGCCAGCCAAATCCGATTGGGCGCCGATCATGGAATTCACCGCTGCGGACATCTTTCAGCACTTACCCTTCGGCGATATCTTAAATTCGCCGAAGCATCTCTCACTACCCGGAGAGCCCTGGCCGAACTACGGCCAGGATGGTTGGGACGCGGACGACGAAGAAATTCAGAGCCCACCCACCACCCACTTCGTAGCCACCATCGACGATCTAACCGACGTACTCGACTACGACTCCGAAGACATCAACGGTATGGACGACGATGCTGGAGACTATCAAGAACCAGTGCCTACAGGACACTAGAAGAGCACCTCGTCATACGACATATACATGGTGGACACCCCAAAAGATGGGGACGGCAAAGAAGCAACGGAGGCCGATTCCTTAAAGAAACAGCCCAAGCGCCAACGTCAGCGGCGCCGCTCTAAATCCCGCCACAGCAAGAATGGAGATAATAACACCCCAGAACGTGCCGAAGACAACCCCCTTCAGCACGATCCAGCGTAGGAGGAGGCAGAAGCAAGCCCTCACGAGAGGGCGGTAGACGAAGAGGTCGAGGATGATAATTACTTACCTCCCACCAGAGACGAGGCAAGCCTCGACGACGACGAATTCGTCGTGCCTGAGGATCCCATCGAACAAGAGCGTTTCAGACGCAGGCTAATGGCGATGGCAAACAGCCTAAAGAAAAAGCAGCAACAGCTTCAAGCTGATCAAGACCTACTGGCCGACAGATGGACCGAGGTCCTCGCGGCCGAAGAGTATGAACTCGAACGCCCCTCCAAAAGTTACCCAAAACGCAAGTTGCTTCCCCGACTAGAGGAGGAAGCGTACAAACCTGCATCACCAGCGCACAATACGGCAGACTGACCACCTCGTGGCCACGACAGAGAGGCATGCAAGCCCTCCACCAAAACCGTACCCCGGCATCGCTCAAAAAGCATGAAGCCACGAGGGAACGCGCCGGACTTGCGGGATATATTGGAGGACAAGGCGAGACAATCCAGATCTATCTATGGATCACGTGGGCGCCCCAAGACCCACGACGAATACCGTCGCGCCGGATACAACTACTCCGGCCGGGCCGAACACAGCAGACAACGCTCTCTCGAGCTACGTCGCGATATTGCTCAATATAGAGGCACCGCACACCCACTATGGTTCACTGACGAAGTAATGGATCATCAAATCCCTGAAGGGTTTAAACCCGTTAATATCGAATCCTACGATGGCACAATAGACCCCGCGGTTTGGATTGAGGATTATCTCCTCCATATACATATGGCCCGCGGCGACGATCTTCACGCCATCAAATATCTCCCGCTCAAGCTTAAAGGACCAGCTCGGCATTGGCTTAATAGTCTGCCCGCAGAGTCAATTGGATGCTGGGAAGACCTGGAAGCCGCATTCCTCGACAACTTCCAGGGCACGTATGTGCGACCACCGGACGCAGACGGCCTAAGCCATATAATCTAGCAGCCAGATGAATCGGCCAGGAAATTCTAGACACGGTTCTTAACAAAGAAAAATCAAATCGTCGACTGTCCGGATGCAGAGGCCCTCGCTGCCTTCAAACATAACATCCGCGACGAGTGGCTGGCCCGGCACCTAGGACAGGAGAAGCCGAAATCCATGGCAGCCCTCACATCACTCATGACCCGCTTCTGTGCGGGAGAGGATAGCTGGCTAGCTCGCAGCAACAACCTCAGCAAAAACGCTGGCAGTCCGGATACCAAGGACCGCAATGGCAGGTTGCGTCGAAACAAAAACAAACATCGTATCAACGGCGAGAGCAATGAGGATACGGCTTCAACGCCGGATTCCGAGGCTCCAAGCCCGGTCAACGGAAGAAGCCATTCAAAAGAACCACTCCGGGCCCGTCCAATTTGGACCGAATACTCGACCGCTCCTGTCAAATACATGGAACCCCTGAAAAGCCAGCTAACCACACCAACAGAGATTGTTGGGTATTCAAGCAGGCAGGCAAATTAATCGCCAAAAACAGTGACAAGGGGCTACACAGCGATTACAAGGAAGAGACCCGGCCGCCGAACAACAGAGGACAAAAGGGATTCCCCCCTCAAGTTCGGACGGTAAACATGATATACGCAACACATATTCCCAAGAGGGAGCGGAAGCGTGCACTAAGGGACGTATACGCGATGGAGCCAGTCGCCCCTAAATTCAACCCATGGTCCTCCTGCCTGATCACTCTCGATCGAAGAGACCATCTGACCAGTATCCGCCATGGCGGATTCGCCGCATTGGTTTTAGACCCAATCGTCGATGGATTTCACCCCACGAGAGTCCTGATGGACGCGGCAGTAGCCTGAACCTGCTTTATCAGGATACAGTGCGCAAGATGGGAATAGACCCCTCAAGGATTAAACCTACAAAGACAACCTTCAAAGGCGTCATACCAGGTGTCGAGGCCAGTTGTATAGGCTCAGTTACACTGGAAGTGGTCTTCGGATCCCCGGATAATTTCCGAAGCGAGGAGTTAATCTTCGACATAGTCCCATTCCGCAGTGGCTATCACGCTCTGCTCGGACGAACCGCGTTCGCAAAATTCAACGCGGTGCCGCATTATGCATACCTTAAGCTCAAGATGCCAGGCCCTCGTGGAGTCATCACGGTCAATGGAAACACGGAACGCTCCCTCCGAATGGAGGAACATACAGCGGCTCTCGCGGCAGAAGTACAGAGCAGCCTTTTAAGGCAATTTTCGAGTCCGGGCCGTTAAACGACCGGACACGGCCAAACGCGCCCGGAGCAACATCAACCAAGACCACCTGGCACGTTCCGAGCACGCGTAGCAATGCGGCCTCAACCCCAGCCCTCGCACAATTGTAAGACAAACTCTCCGCGTACATAATTACGCCCTGGAGATACCATGGGCATAGGGGGAGAGGCACAACCACAACAGACCCAGAGTGCGGTTCGACCACACCAGGGGCTCCCAAGTGTGTGCTCTTTTTATCTTTTATTTCTCTTTTTTTATACAGAACTCTGTCCGGCGGCGAACCTGCCGAACTCATGATGCAACAGCCAGGGAGGGACAAAGGCTGCGACGAACACTCAGGTGGTCTCCATTACGAGCATTAAATTTGTTAAATACACCATTCCGCGGCCTACCCCTGGAGGGAGACGCCTTTAATTCGTCCAATCCCTTGCTTTCCGCACTATTTGTATCATTCCGCACTCATAGCAGATCTTCTCGAATAAAATGCAGCACTTTTTGCCCATAATTGCATTACCTTATATATATATATGTTCATTTACGACATGTTGCATCCGTACATTTTGGTACGGCCAAATACACCAGGGGCTTATGTTCCCCGCATTATGGTGTGATAAAGTCCGAACACTTTCACAAGTGCGGCACCCCGAACTTATAGCATTATATGAATCGGCTCCGAATCATGTCTTGGGTCAATAGTTGGGTTTGCCCGGCTCCCATGTTTGGCACCTTACGTTCCGTTCTATCGGCTAAGGTAGCACTGGGAGAACCACTGCGATTGCGCCCCGGTTGAGCCGGGTTAACGCCTCAGTGGAGAAAGCTAAAACTGACTGTCATGATAAGGCGAGAGACTGGTCGCTGTTCGAGAGGTCTTTCGGGTCCTTAAAGACCTACGCCGCTTCGAGCGAAGTTCCGGATAATGTCCGACGAAGGCGTGGATAGCGCCCCTAATTCGGTCTTCCAAATACTAGGGGCTTCGCCGAAATTTAAAATTATAGAATTCTATGGCTAAGTGAGAGTGTTCAAACACTATAAGTCCGGTTGCCTTGTTCGTTGTGTTGAGCGCCTCCCTAGATGGACCCAAAAATGGGAACAAGAGTGCTCAATTTTATCCCGAACACCCCAGCACTCGTGGCATGGGGGCTGAAGCCGACGACTTGCCATCTCTCAGATTTAATAAACGGCCGCACAGAAGGTAATATTTTAAATTAATAAGCGTTGCTTAGCGCATATGAACAAAGTTTTCAGCGCACAGGATAACACATTGCGAATTTACTCAATAATTACATCGGGAACTCATCCGCAATCTTGCGGGCACCCTTCAGGACAGTCTTATAGTACATCTTGGGCGTACGATATTCCTTGCCTGTTGGTGGCGCGTCAGTGATTAGCTTCTCCGCATCCAGCTTGCCCCAATGCACCTTTGCACGGGCAAGGGCCCAACGAGCACCTTCAATACGGATGGAGCGCTTGATAACCTCCACCCAGGGGCACGCATCCACCAACCGTCGCACGAGGCCGAAGTAGCTCCCAGGCATGGCCTCTCCAGGCCACAGCCGGACTATGAGGCCCTTCATGGCCTTCTCAGCCACCTTATGGAGCTCGACCAGCTGCTTCAGCTGGTCGCTAGGGGGCACCGGATGGCCGGCCTCAGCATACTAAGACCAGAAGACCTTCTCCATTGAGCTCCCCTCCTCGGCTCGGTAGAATGCGGCGGCATCAGACATGCTGCAAGGCAGATCTGCAAACGCCCCTGGAGAGCTCCGAATTCGGGTAAGTAACACGAAATTTACATTCACATGCTTGCTTTGCATGAAAAATGCCTTACCCGCCGCTATCTTCCTCACCAACTCAATCTCCTGAAGGGACTTATGGGCATCGGCCTTGGCAGCCTTGGCACTTTCGAGAGCCGAGGCAAGCTCGGACTCTCGAGTCTTTGAGTCACGCTCCAAACACTCATGCTTTTCCATGAGAGCCTGGAGCTCTTGCTGAACCACCACCACCCGCGCCTCCTGCTTTTCTCGCTCTGCCCGTTCCGCGACCGCATTGCGTTCGGCCGCAGACACGGCCTCCTTCAGGGTCGCCACCTTGTTCTTGGCCCCTGCAGTACCCATGTTATCCTTGTTATTTTTTGTTGCAACCTAAATCCTTTTCTGTAAGGTACAAGTTCAAAGTGGTGTTACTCACCTTCTTTGTCCTGGAGATGCTTCTTGGCGCAGCCGAGCTCTTGCTCGGACCGCTCGAGCTCCTGCTTCAAAGCACCGACCTCCGCAGTCAGTGCGACAGAGGTCAGCAGCGCAGCCTGCAACCCATATTGACATAATTATTTAGCAACCCTGCGTATATCTTCCTTTTTTTCCAGATCCTCAGTCCGGCTTTTCTTTCTGAACACCGAACCGAGCATCAGGGGCTACTGTCTATGCGGTATTACATTGCATATTTTTAACTTCTTACCTCAAAGCCTGATAGAAGGCTAATGCAGGCTTCGGTCAGCCTGCTCTTGGCGAGCTGTACCTTCTGAATCACCGCACTCATAATAGTGTGGTGTTCTTCCTCGATGGAAGCGCTCTGGAGCGCCTCCAACAAATTGTCCGGCGCCTCCGGTTGGACGGATGCCGCCGGCATCACGGTCTTGCCCTTCGTGCGAAGGGGCCGCCGGCCGAACTCCGGAACCACTGCTGGTTCTGATATGGAGTCCGGCGCAAAGTCCGGGAGGCCGCCTTGTGGCGCCTCCGGAGCCTCCCCCTGATGGGTCCCTTCTTGGGATCCCACCTCGGCGTCCTCGGTGTCACGAGGGGTGGAGGCGGTCGGGATGGAGTCTACCTCCGACGGAGCCAACGACCCGCTCGATGAAGCGGGGAGATCATCATTGGCCGGACTACAGGCAGCATGCGGCATCAGAATGACACTATGTGACGCAGAAAAAGAAATTATAACTCATTCAGGAATCCGGATACTTACGATCTCGCTGGAGGCCTGGCCCTTGAAGGCCATTCTTCCTCGCCAAAGTTAATGTTGTGGAGCTGTCCGGGTGAATAGTCCTTCCCCTCTTGGACCCTTCGGCCTCCCTTGTTGGGGAAGCCTTCCTCTTCCTCTCTCCCTCCTCTGGGAGAGAGTCCTCTTTCTCCTCCTCATTTTCGGGGGAGGAGTCCGCCCCGGAGTCGTCGGACACCTGAAAACGGGAACTCTTTCGAGCACCCGTGGCCTCCTTCTTGGCCTTCTTCTCCGGCACCACGTGCGGTGCCGGAACCGGCAGCCTTGCTAGACGGGCGTCTACTGGGTTTTCTGGCATAGGAGCCGGGCAGATAATCTGCTCCTCCTTCCTCATCCAGTCCTGTCAAAGGAAAAGGGGAAATTAAAACCCGCATAGAGTCAAACTATGAAAAGCAAGTGTCCCGTAAAGGGGTATAATCACTTACCTCATCGGCTTGGCGCTGCGAGCGAAATACGCAATCTTCAGTCGCGAATGCGGGGGCTTTGGCGCCCTTAAACAGCACCCTCCAGGAACCTTCGTACGTCGTGTCAAAGAGCCCGCTCAGCGCCTGGTGCTGTTCCGGATTGAACTCCCACAGATTGAATGCCCGCTCTTGGCATGGGAGAATCCGGTGGACTAGCATGACTTGGACCACGTTAACCAGCCTGAGCTTCTTCACCAGCTTCTGGATAGAGGCTTGGAGTCCCGTCACCTCCTCCGAACTATCCCACAGCAAGCCCTTCTCTTTCCAGGAGGTGAGCTGCGTGGGGATACCAGATCTGAACTCGGGGGCCGCCGCCCACTTAGGGTCGCGCGGCTCGGTGATATAGAACCACCCCGATTGCCACCCCTTGACGGATTCCACGAAGGCCCCTTCGAACCAATGGACATTGGGCATCTTGCCCAACATGGCGCCTCCGCACTCCGCTTGAGTGCCCTTCACTACCTTCGGCTTGACATTGAAGGTCTTGAGCCACAAGCCGAAGTGGGGCTGGATGCAGAGGAAGGCCTCGCACACGACGATAAATGCTGAGATGTTGAGGATGAAGTTCGGCGCCAGATCATGGAAATCCAGGCCGTAGTAGAACATGAGCCCCCGGACAAAGGGGTGAAGTGGAAAACCCAGTCCGCGGAGGAAGTGGGGAAGAAAAACGACCCTCTCATGGGGCCTGGGGGTGGGGATGAGCTGCCCCTCATCGGGTAGCCGGTGCGCGATGTCGACGGACAGGTAGCCGGCGCTGCGCAGTCTTTCGATGTGCTCCTCCATAACGGAGGAGGTCATCCACTTGCCTCCCGCTCCGGACATAACTGGGGAAGGTTGAGACGAGATGTGCGGGCTTGGGCGCTGGAGCTCGAGTGCACGGAGATGGATAAACAAAGGAGGAAGAAGGCGTAGGTGAAAAGGTGAATCCTTATCCCTTATATGGGCGGGCGAAGTCTACGCGTCCCCCGCCGTCCTGGTAAAACTCGCTTATCCCCCAAGCGTCACCATCAATGGCGCGGTTGGGTTACCCACGTCCGTATTGATGAGAATCCCGAATTAAGGGGGAACACGATCTCTGCTTCCACAAGACATGCCAAGGAAACCGCTTCGCTAAATGCGCTGAGGTGGTAGAGTAAAAAACGATTCAAGTAATGGCTTGGTAGTGGCGTGACGTCATGCCGCAAAAACCGTCAGCAGATTGAACTTGTGTATATATTATTCTCTCTACGGTGGAATGTGGAATTTATTTTGTAGAGCCGGACACTATCCTGGTGTTCACAATCTTCTATCATTCGGAGGAGGAACCCGCCTTGCAATGCCAAGCAATATACGCGCCAGACTTATCGTCATTGAAGCCTGGTTCAGGGGCTACTGAGGGAGTCCTGGATTAGGGGGTGTCCGGATAGCCGGACTACCATCATCAGCCGAACTATCATCGGCCGGACTATCATCATCGACCGGACTCCAAGACTATGAAGATACAAGATTGAAGACTTCGCCCCGTGTCCGGATGGGACTTTCCTTGGCGTGGAAGGCAAGCTTGGCGATACGGATATGTAGATCTCCTAGCATTGTAACCGACTCTATGTAACCCTAGCCCTCTCCAGTGTCTATATAAACCGGATGGCTCTAGTCCGTAGGACAACAACAACCCTTACAATCATACCATAGGCTAGCTTCTAGGGTTTAGCCTCCTTGATCTCGTGGTAGATCCACTCTTGTAAACATCCACAATATTAATATCAATCAAGCAGGACGTAGGGTTTTACCTCCATCAAGAGGGCCCGAACCTGGGTAAAACATCGTGTCCCTTGTCTCCTGTTACTATCCGCCTAGATGCACAGTTCGGGACCCCCTACCCGAGATCCGCCGGTTTTGACACCGACAGCTATTGATGCTTATAGTAGAGAGTTTGAGAACCTCGCCCGCTATGCTTCAGAAGAGGTGTCCACGGACGCCAAGAAGCAGGCTAGGTTTCGGAAGGGTCTCAACCCCAAGTTGCATTGTGATCTCCACCTGCATCATTGTGATACATTCCAGTCTCTTGTGAACAAGGCCATTAATGCAGAGACAACCCAGCTCACTTACAAGGAGTCTCGTAAGCACACCCGTGATTTGGGATCTTCCTCCGGTTCTAGTTCTCAGAAGCGCCGGATTTGGGTTCCAAACTCCGCTCTTCCACCCGGATATACACTGAGGCCATCTTATGTGGCACCTCATCCAGTTCAGCAGTATGCTCCACCTAGGCCTATTGGTGGACCGCCTACCAATGCGGGTCCACGTCCTACCTCCAAGATTTGTTACAAGTGCGGAGAGCCAGGCCACATTGCCCGTATTTGCACTCAGATCAGAGTTGCTCCACCCCAGCCCGAGAAGTCTATTGGCCATGGTAAGCCATCACGCAAGATGATCAGTGCCAAGTCAGCTCACCTTAAACATGGACGTGTGCATCACGTCTCAGCTAAAGACGCTCATGATGATCCAGATGTCGTTCTTGGTACACTCCTTGTCAACTGTCATCTAGCATCGGTTTTGTTTGATACTGGAGCGTCCCATTCCTTTATTTCTGAAAGCTATGCCCGCTTGCACGGCATGTCATTTTGTGATATGCCCTCCCCAC
The DNA here is from genome assembly GCF_018294505.1 of Triticum aestivum. NCBI lineage: Eukaryota > Viridiplantae > Streptophyta > Magnoliopsida > Poales > Poaceae > Triticum > Triticum aestivum. The sequence goes on along the minus strand of NC_057804.1, from coordinate 227,800,593 downwards.
TACTTATTCAAACTCCAGGATCCAAATGGCAAACCTCTAGGATAAGTTATGGCAATGAAATCCTTGTTGACAGACTTGTATTCCTTGCTTCCTTGATATCTCTCAAGTCTTCGGATATTAACATCATCTTGGGTATGGACTGGATGACAGCTCATCATGCCAAGATTGATTGTTTCACCAGGTCTGTTCAGCTTACACACCCATCGGGTAAGATAGTCACTGTCTCCACCAGAGTTGCAAAGCGTCAACTCTATTCTCTTAATGCCAGCCCTCTTCCAGACCTTGAAGATATCCCGGTAGTCCGTGACTTTCCGGATGTCTTTCTAGAGGAACTGCCAGGTGTTCCACCCGATAGAGATGTAGAGTTCGTCATAGATCTTATCCCAGGAACTGCTCCAATCTCTAGGAGACCTTACAAAATGGCACCCTTAGAACTAGCCGAGCTTAAGAAACAACTTGATGAGTCCTTGCAAAAGGGTTTCATCCATCCCAATTCTTCTCCTTGGGCTTGCCTCGTCCTCTTCGTCAAGAAGAAGGATGGTACGGATCGGATGGTTGTAGATTATCGTCCCGTTAATTTGGTCATGATAAAGAACAAGTATCCGCTCCCCAGGATCAACGACCTGTATGATCAGCTCGCTGGATCCTCAGTCTTTTCTAAGATGGATTTGAGGTTAGGCTACCACCAAATCAAGATCAGAAATGGGGACATTCCCAAAACGGCTTTTGTCACTCGTTATGGTCAGTACGAGTACACCGTCATGTCCTTCGGTCTAACCAATGCCCCAGCTACTTTCTCCCGCTTGATGAACTCGGTCTTCATGGAGTACTTAGATAAGTTCGTCGTGGTTTACCTCGATGATATTCTTATTTACTCGAAGAACGAGGAAGAGCATGTCGAACATCTTAGACTTGTGTTACAAAAACTCAGAGAGCACCGCCTTTATGCCAAGTTCTCCAAGTGCGAATTTTGGTTGCCAGAAGTGACCTACCTAGGCCACGTAATCTCTGGTAAGGGCATTGCTGTCAATCCCGAGAGAGTTAAGGTCGTACTTGATTGGACTCCACCTGAATCAGTCATCAAAGTTAGGAGTTTCCTTGGTCTAGCCAGCTATTGTCGCCGTTTTGTTGAAAACTTCTCCAAAGTAGCCAAACCCCTCACGGAACTTCTCAAGAAGGATAAAAAGTTTGAGTGGTCCCCACAGTGTGAGTACAGTTTTCAGGAACTGAAAAGACGCCTGACTTCTGCTCCCATACTTGTGCCACCGGATTTCACTAAAGACTTTGTTATCTACTGCGACGCCTCACGACAGGGACTAGGTTGCATTCTTATGCAGGATCGTCACGTGATTGCATATGCATCTCGACAGTTGCATCCACATGAGGAGAATTATCCTACACATGATCTAGAGCTTGCAGCCGTAGTCTATGCACTCAAGACCTGGCGACATTACCTTCTTGGTAAACGTTGCGAGATCTACACCGATCACCAGAGTCTCAAGTATATCATCACCCAACCAGATTTGAACCTTAGGCAAAGACGTTGGTTGGAGTTGATCATAGATTATGATCTAGGGATTACCTGCACCCCAGGCAAAGCTAATGTCATGGCTGATGCGCTAAGCCGTAAATCCTATTGCAACAACCTCATGTTGCAGCAGGGCCAACCACTTCTCCATGAGGAATTCTGTAAGCTTAACCTTCACATTGCTCCTCACGGATTCCTTTCTACCTTGGTGGCGAAACCTACTCTTGTAGATCATATCATAGAAGCCCAGAAGCATGATACGGGGATTACCCAGATCAAGAGAAACATTGCCAAGGGGGTTGCTGGTAGTTTCTCTATAGATGATCGAGGTGTTGTTTTCTTTGGGAACCGCCTGGTGGTTCCCAAGAAGCAACATCTTCGACAACTGATTCTTAAGGAGGCGCATGAATCTCCTCTCACGATTCATCCCGGTAGTACTAAGATGTATCAGGACCTACGCCAGAGGTTCTGGTGGACTAGGATGAAGAGAGAAATCACTGAGTTCATTACTAAATGTGACGTTTGTCGTTGCGTTAAGGCAGAGCATCAAAGGCCTGCTGGCACTCTTCAGCCTTTAGCTATTCCTGAGTGGAAATAGGATAAAGTTGGTATGGACTTCATCACTGGCTTCATAGTCATTGATCGTCTCTCCAAAGTGGCTCACTTCCTTCCTGTTCGAGAGAGTATCACTGCTAGTCAGCTCGCTGACTTATACATTTCTCGAATAGTGTCACTTCATGGTGTTCCACTAGAGATCAATTCAGACCGTGGTAGTCTTTTCACTTCTCATTTCTGGGAGAGTTTCCAAACTGCCATGGGAACCCATCTTTCTTTCAGTACCGCTTTCCACCCTCAGTCGAGTGGTCAGGTGGAAAGGGTCAACCAAATTCTTGAAGACATGCTTAGAGCTTGCGTTATCTCATTCGGTATGGATTGGGAGAAATGTCTTCCTTTTGCCGAGTTTGCTTATAACAATAGCTATCAATCCAACCTCAAGAAAGCTCCTTTTGAGGTTCTCTATGGACGAAGATGTCGAACACCTTTGAACTGGTCAGAAACCGGTGAAAGACAATTCTTTGGACCGGACATGATCCAGGAGGCAGAAGAGCAAGTTCGCATCATTTGTGAGAATTTGAAAACAGCCCAGTCTCGTCAAAAGAGCCAGTATGATCGTCATCATAAGGATATGACTTATGAAGTTGGCGACAAAGCTTACCTTCGGGTTACTCCTTTGAAGGGTACCCATCGTTTCGGTATCAAGGGCAAGTTGGCTCCTCGTTACATTGGTCCTTTTCGCATTCTCGCTAAAGGAGGAGAGGTTGCCTACCAGTTGGAACTACCCCCATGTCTTTCCAGAGTTCATGATGTCTTCCACGTCTCTCAACTCGGGCGTTGCTTCTTGGATCCCATCCGCGGAGTGGACCACGAAACGCTTGATCTCCAAGATAACCTCACATACCGAGAGTACCCGGTTCGCATTCTTGATCAAGCAGAGCGTGTCACTCGACGTCATAACATCAAGTTTCTCAAGGTTCAGTGGTCTCATTATTCCGAGAGAGAAGCTACCTAGGAGCGAGAAGATCGTCTTCGACTGGAGTACCCCGCTTTCTTTCCGTCGACCCCTGAATCTCGGGATGAGATTCTTTCAAGTGGGGGCGAGTTGTCACATCCCTAGTTCCGGTATGCTCAAGGCTAGCTAGTCATGTGTGCATCATGTTTAAATTCCATTTAATTTTGAAATGAGGATTTGTGAAACCCTCAGAATCATTTTTGCAAATGACCCAAATAAAACTTTCTCCAAAAGGGTCCAAGAAAATGCTCATGTTGCTCTCTGAAAATATTGGACAGATATAAAAATCAAACCCATATTTTTAAGAGCCCATAAGTATTTATTTTGGGCATTTGGAATTAATGCATAAATATTTGCATTGGATATATATTTGTTATATATATAATATATGTCCAAAAATTATGCCATTTGTTAAGGAGCTCTGGAATAATACCATTAGTTCCTACAAAAATTGGCATAAGTAAATAAAATGATTTAGTATTTTTATTAAATCAAAACAAATGTCAGAAAATAGAAAAAGAAATGGAAAACCTACCTGGACTTACCTACAGCCCTGTGCAGCCCAGCGGCCTAGCAGGCCGGCCCAGCCAGTAGGCGGCCCAGCCCAACTGACAAGAGCTCCTTCAAGCTCCTGCCAGTAGGAGCAGCTGCGTGGCCGGCATGCCGCAGCCGCGCCACCACCTCCTCCCTACCTGCCTGTCCTCCCCCTCGTCGCTCTGGATGACCCGGACGACGCCACGCGACGCCCTGCACCTCTCTCCCTCTCTCTCATTCCTCCCCCTCCCCTGGTTTCTCTCCCACGTGCACTGCCGAGCGCCACCGCCGCCACCGGCCACTGTTGCCGCGCCCTCGACCACTGCTGCACCTTCCCGACGCGCTCGACAGCTCCGCCGCGACCCCCTCTCCCTCCTCACCGAGCCAAGCAACCCGGGAGAGCTCTGCTTCGTCCTTGGCGCCGTCGTCTTCATCTCCGGCCGCCGGAGATAGTCCTCGCCGCCACGCCGCCGTCTGGCCTCCCCCGAGCCCGCTGAAGATGCCACCGGAACCGCAGTGAGCTCCTGCCCCATTCCCCTCTCTCCGTTTAGCCGCCTGCATGCCGTAGCCCCTTTTCCCCACCACGACCGAAGCCTCTCGCCGCCGTCATGTCGCCGTCGTCGCCCTGGCCACCGCAGCCCGCAACCGAGCTCGTCACCGTGCTCCTGGTGCCACGAGGGTGCCGCAGAGCCCCTCGAGTGGCCTCCTCGTGCCCCACAGCCCGCTCCCGCTCGGAGCCCGTATTCCGGCCGCCGCTGTGAGCTTCGCTCCGGTGAGCTCCGCCCCCTCAGCTCCTCCCACCTGCCCCACCAGATGCGCGAGAGCCCGGGCTACGTCCCGATGCTCTCAGACACCGCCCCCGTGGCCTGTGGTGCGGACTCCGCCGCGTCCACAGGTCGGCGGTGGCGAGCCCCATCGCCTGAGCCCTACAAGTGGGCCCGGCCCGTCAGGTGATTAGCTTAGTGCTAATCACCACTTATTTAACCCCCTAACACTGACCAGTGGGCCCAGTGCCACTAATCCTTTAATTAAGATAAAACTAACCCCCTGCTTAACCCGTGTCACTGACGTGTGGACCCCACACGTCAGGTTTGACCCAGCTTGACTGCTGACGCAGTGCTGACATCATGCTGACGCAATAATATTTTCTGGAATTATTTTAACTCAAGAAATTCCAGAAAATGTTTCAAACTTAAAAAAATCATAGAAATTCAACTGTAACTCAGATTGAAATAATTTATATATGAAAAATTATCAGAAAAATGCAATCTTTCCATCTGTACTAGTTTCATGCATGAAAAACCAACTTATACCTACTGTATAAGTGAAACACTAAAATTGCATATATAAGAGCTTAATTAGGAGTTGCATTTGAACTCTTGGTTCAAATGAACTTCAACCAAATGATTGCTAGATGCATTAGCTCAAACCACATCACATCTTCATGCCTTGTTCATGCATCATATTGTTGCATATGCGTTTGTTATGATTTTCGACACCGCTCCTTCTCGATAGGTCCGACTCCGGGGTCCGTTCTAGAGTACCTGTCTGTGAAGAGGTGCCTTCCCTGTTGATCTACCAGGCAAGCAAACCCCCTTATTCATTTCGATACGATCATACTCCCTTGCTACTGCTCTCAGTTATTGCATTAGGACAACAACGATTCATCTGCTACTTTGTGCTGCGGTAGTTGAACCCATTCCTCTGCATGACCTGTCATTTCCACAGTAAATAGTTGAAACCCACTAGCATGTGTAGGAGTTGATTTAAGCCATTGTTGTGTTCCTACCATGCCATGCCTGCTATTGCTTAGAGTGTGTCAGGTCTGATTCATTGGGAATGAATTGGAGTACAGTGCTCTATGTTCTGATGCTGAGAGTGAATGTGTGAACACGATTTGGTAAAGGTAGCGGTGAGAGGCCATGTAGGAGTACATGGTGGGTTGTCTCACTGGAACCGTCCTTAAGCACTGAGTTATGTGTATGTCGTCCAATGACTCGATACTACCACACATTGGAATGCTTAAGTGCCCCTCTCGACTTATTAACCAACTTGATCTCTGTCCAGGAGTCGCAACTAGTTTCTAGTGTTTGTAGGTAGTGTTAGTAGTCTACCAAGTGGCACCCGGCCAGGCGGGCTTGGGACAGACCAGGCACAAGTGGCACGGTGTACCAAGTGTAGATCCATCCGGCGAGGTGGGCTTGGGAACCCTGCACACATCATTTGGGGCCGTGAGCGACACCCCGGCCGGATCTCCTTATGGATGGAACCCGAATAGGCGATAAACCTGGACTAGAGTCTTGTGTGGTTAGTCAGGTCATGGCCGACACCCTCGCCAGGCTTCCGCTTGAAGGTTGCCGAGGACGTGTACATGGCGGTAAGTGGCGAGAGCGTGTGTGAAGAAGTACACCCCTGCAGGGTTAACATGATCTATTCGAATAGCCAGGTCCGCGGTTATGGACTACTTGGATGCTTACATGGTACATAGACAACTTGAACTGGATACTATAAAATGCTCAAGACAAGTTTGAGTGCTATCGATGGCCTTCTCGTAGGGAGACGGGGATGAATCCATAGTAGTGTATTGTATGGTGATTAGTGGACTCGTGTGCGCCATGTCACCTCAAAGAAGTTCTGGTAGTCGTAGAACAGGTTAGCCACAGAGTCAAAGCTGGCTTGCTGCAACTAAACCCCACATTACCCTATTGATACAAATGCATGTATGATAGGATCTGACATAAGTCTTGCTGAGTACCTTTGTACTCATGTTGCTTTATTTATGTTTTTGCAGCGGAGACTTCGGTCTTACTAGTGTTCTCGTGGACTTCGACAAGTAGCTTGTACCTCAGCTACGATCTTGATCGGATGTTGTAGTTAGTCAGGCTCTTTAGCCTTTTCCATTTGTAGATGTCTGTACTCAGACATGTAATGCTTCCGCTTGTTGCTTGTCTGCTCTGAATGTTGGGTCATGTGACCCCTGTTTGTAATAAATGCTATGTTGGCTCTTTGAGCCTTATCTACATGAGTTGTTGAGTTTTGCTGTGATGCCATGTTGTACAGCACATACTTGCATGTTATGCGTACGTGTAATGTGTATTGCTATGTGTGGGATCTGACTATCTAGTTGTTTATCCTTAGTAGCCTCTCTTACCGGGAAATGTCTCCTAGTGCTTCACTGAGCCATGGTAGCATGCTACTGCTCCAGAACACTTAGGCTGGCCGGCATGTGTCCTTCTTCGTTCCTGTGTCTGTCCCTTCGGGGAAATGTCACGCGATGAATACCGGAGTCCTGTTAGCTCGCTACAGCCCGGTTCACCGGAGTACTGTTAGCCGAGTGCTACAGCCTGGATTCACTCGCTGATGACTGACACGTTCGATGTTGGGTCATGGATGCCTGTCCCTGTAAGTTTGTGCCACTTTGGGTTTACGACTAGCCATGTCAGCCCGGGCTCCTTATCATATGGATGCTAGCGACACTATCATATACGTGTGCCGAAAGGCGCAAACGGTCCCAGGCAAAGGTAAGGCGACACTCGTGGGGATACCGTGCGTGAGGCCGCAAAGTGATATGAGGTGTTACATGCTAGATCGATGTGGCATTGAGTCGGGGTCCTGACACTGTGCGTCTAGGCGGATGGTAACAGGAGACAAGGGACACGATGTTTTACCCAGGTTCGGGCCCTCTTGATGGAGGTAAAACCCTACGTCCTGCTTGATTAATATTGATGATGTGTGTTACAAGAGTAGATCTACCACGAGATCAAGGAGGCTAAACCCTAGAAGCTAGCCTATGGTATGATTGTTGTTCGTCCTACGGACTAAAGCCATCCGGTTTATATAGACACTGGAGAGGGCTAGGGTTACATAGAGTCGGTTACAATTGTAGGAGATCTACATATCCGTATCGCCAAGCTTGCCCTCCACGCCAAGGAAAGTCCCATCCGGATACGGGACGAAGTCTTCAATCTTGTATCTTCATAGTCTTGGAGCTCGGCCGATGATGATAGTTCGGCTATCCGGACACCCCCTAGTCCAGGACTCCCTCAGTAGCCCCCGAACCAGGCTTCAATGACGACGAGTCCGGCGCGTATGTTGTCTTCGGCGTTTGCAAGGCGGGTTCTCCTTCACACTCCAGGTGTTTGCCGGATAGTGTCCGGTTGCTTCATAAATGTTGCGCTCCTTGGCTTCCACGTCCAATAATGGCCTTCTTCCATGTGTTGTATGAATGCAAAAAGCCAGGGTATTCTTACGTTTTACCACCTAGCTGCGCGAATAAGCTGCCTATAAGAGAGGCGAGGATCCAGATCCAAATCACAACATCATCCTTCCGCAAGTACTCATCGAGGCGCATCTAACAAAAAATCCATTCCAACATGGACAGTCGACGCGGCTCCTCTTCTCACGCTCCCAATCCTCAGCCAGGAGATTGGAGGAGATGCTCAGTCCCGCATAGCGAGTTAGTGACGCTCCAAGCAGAGGGATACCTTCCCCCGGCCTTTATGGTTCCGGTTCGAGCCGGGCTGGCCACCTACAAGGGTGGGAAGCAGGCGGAGAGCGTCCCCAATCCCTCCAAAGGAGAGCGGGTATGCTTCATCCCTTAGTTAATAAGGGGACTCGGATTTCCTATACATCCGTTTCTCCGGGGGCTCCTGGAGTTCTATGGACTCCAACTTCACCACCTCACGCCTGCCTCCATTTTGCACATCGCGGGCTTTGTAGCTCTTTGCGAGCTATTCTTGGGCATCGAGCCCCATTTTGCGCTGTGGAAGAGGCTGTTTTGCCTCGTACCCCGTTCTCACGGGGGGTCGATATATCAAGTGGGCGGAGCCGAAATATGGCGCATCGCCAGGACCGGATATCTATCTGGAACCCCGAAGAAGGCGTCCGAAGACTGGCCTTCGGAGTGGTTCTATATGGAAGACGCCCCGTTGCCGGATCCAGTTCGGATCGGCCTCCCGGAGTTTAGCAACGCTCCTCTGAAGAAACGCCTGAGTTGGCGCCCGTGGAGCCCTCAACGGGAAGATGATAGGAGCGTCCACTATTTGATGGGCCGGATACGGCTACTAGCCCATTCCGGATTAACCATGATTGGAGTCATGGCCACATGCATTATGCGAGGGGTGCAGCCGCTCCAATATAGGGGCCACCCTATGTGGGATTTTAACGGGGAGAATGACGCCACCCGTCATGGCCGCATGGGGCCGGGATCGGCCGCCGATCTGGTGAAGATCCTGTCCGGCTTGTACAAGGGGGAGAAGGAGGACTTCCTCCGCACGAATCCATTGAATGGATTCTCCATGAATAACCCTCGGAGCTGGGTAAGCGGACGCTTATATATCTGATCCGTGCTTTCAAAGGTAAGTGTCTTACTTTATGATTTTGACGCAGGAAATACACCGGGATATGGCGGGCATAGAAAGCCCAACTCCACAACCCGAGGATCCGGGAAGATCCCTTGATCCAGCCTCCGAAGAGGATCCGGACATAAAGGTGGATTTGATTGATGGGGTGTTCCACCAGCTCAGCATAGACAATGCTTTAGTCGCCATTACGGCTGACTACCCCGGTTTATGTCCGGCTTCCTAGGTGAGTACGACCGAAGTCCTGACACCGTTACTTTTTTAATGCTTATTTTTGACCACCGTGTACCAATGGTGCTTGGCAGGAGGTGCCTTTACGGTGGGAAGTCGAGCCTGCGGCGACTGATCAAACGAGGTCAGTGCGGCCTAGCAGGCGGAAGAGGAGTGCGGCACGAATCGAAACGTCACCGCAAAGGTATGGTGCACCATTGTCTTTTAAGGGAAAGACTCCTGGGAGGCATATTAATGCTCATGATTCTTCCAGGAGAAAGAGCGCTCGCCGGACTGAGTCCGGAGAGGGTGCCAACCAAGCCTCCGCCAGCCAGGCTCCAACGCCTGGTCCGGAGGGGGAGGCGAGCGCAAGGCGCGAGCCGCATGCTCCTCCAATGGAGGATGCCGACAGGTTGTCCGCCACCAGGTCTGAGGTGGAGAGCGCCATGAATCACAGGCGCCGTCGGACAGTTCTTCGTGACGCGTGTTTCTCCCCTGAGGCGTTAAATGCCTTTAATGCGGGAGACGCACACCTCCGTGCTGCTCAAGATGGTTTAACAAGAGCCATGGAGCAGTATGTAAAGGACATACGGGTAAGGAATTTTAATAGTTATATATGCCAGTAGCCCCGAGACTTGAAATAGTTAAACTAACTGATTTAAGGATCATTTGTTATGCAGGATCTTACTGAGAAGAATACCCACCTGTCTCAGGAGCTTCAGGAATGCAAGGCCCAACTTGAGGCCGCACTAGCCGCTGTCGGGGGAGCCACGGAGACCCCCTCTGGTAATTCATATTTTGAAAAAAGAAGTAATTTATGAAGTGCGGCGTGTGTCTATAGTCTGACAATAATATTGCAGAGGGTGCCGGACTAGATCCGGACAAGCAACAGCTGCTGCGCCAGTTGAAGGCCGGTGAGAGGGTGCTTATGAGGGTGCAGCAGGAGAGGAACAAACTCCAAGATGCCAACACCCAGCTGGGCGAAGAACTAAAAGATGTTCTGGTCTAGCTGTCTAACTCCGTAAAGGAGAATCGGCGGCTTCGTCGCGGCATTTATAGTAAGTGCTTGAGCAAACTCTTCTGAAAAGAAGAGTTCAGCGAGGAAGTTGATTGACAGAAATGTGTCTGTAGGTGTGCTCACGGGTCGTCCGGCGGAGGAGATGCCTGGTTCCACGGGAGACCCTCTTCCCGAGCTCCTGCTACTGCACGAACGTGTTCGGCAGGCGATGAGCGGCGTCGTTCAGGCCTTGTGGCCTTCCGTCTCCCTACCTGAGGGCCTTGGAGGGCTTGCTGAGAAGGTTCAGGGAGTACGGTGACGTCTCCGTCTGTGGAAGATGTCGGCCTGCTGTCAAGGCGCCAGGGAGGCCTGGGCCATGGTGAAGACGCAGTACCCGAAGGCTGACCCAAACCACATGGCCGAGGTCGGACCTGTGGGGCCTGATGGGAAGGAGATCCCTGTGAGCTTGATGTACGGCCAAGTAGAGTTGGCCGCGAAATATTCCCAACAGGACTGTAAATTAGACAGCCTGTTAGATGGGATTGAAGAGGAGTACAATCAGTCTGTTTGACGATGTAATTTTAAAATGACATGTAAAATGCCTTCTAGCCGGATTGTAAATCGTTTGCCTTTGCGGACCTTTTCGCTTCAACCTCGGGACCCAACAGTCCGGAGTGTGTCAGAATACTCTTACGGTTATAAAAGAACGGGGGCATGCATGGAGACAAGGCGTAGGGGTCATAATTGCTTTATCAGACAAGTGCCCAACTAGCTATGTTATATTACATGGTTAGTAAGAAACATCTTCCAGGGAGAATAGTTCCGTTAAGGGTTCCTTTCACTGGGAGGCATGCCCTTAAGTGCATGTCCGGACTGCGAAAATAGCAGAAAAAGCATCTGGGGGCAGATAAATAAGTAAGTAATAAATCATCTTTCAGGTCACCGACCGAATATTCCCTTAAGAACGCTAGCCTTCGGCTTCACCCAGTCTGCGGTACACATCCGTCTGACCCGGCAGTAACAATCACAGAGGTGCTCCCTTTACCTCCTAGCCGAACAATCGGGAACGTAGGGGTAAGCACAGGAATCAGGCAACCCGGCTTGGCCAAAACTTAAGTCATATCGATGCATATAATGGTGATCAAAAGGTACATGCGGAAGTGTGACACATGTGGTGGGCATGAAGCCCATATAAATAAGCTTCTGTTAAAGAAGCCACCAGGTATAACAAGTGCGAGTAGCACATCGAGTTAGTGCGAACAAAGCGCAGATTAGCCCTCAAGAGGTTTGTACTGAAAGAGGGAGGAAAAAGGAGGGAAAACAAAGACAGCAAAAAAACATGAAAGGTGGACGGAGGAAGGAGACGAACCCTAAGTCCGGCGCTAGGCGTAAAATCTTCGGAGATGGGCTGCGTTCCATGGGTTTGGCTCGAGTCGGTTGTCAGATGTGTTGCGTAGACGGTATGCACCACCGGTAAGGACTTGGTCGATGATGAAGGGACCTTCCCATTTGGGCTTGAGTTTGTCCTTTTTCTTGTCCGGCAGGCGTAGAACTAGCTCGCCAACATTGTAAGTTTTGGCCCGTACTTCTCTGCTTTGATATCTTCGAGCCTGATGTTGATGGAATGCGGAATGGGATTTTGCCATGTCGCGCTCCTCCTCTAAAGCGTCCAAACTGTCCTGCCGATCCAACTCGGCTTCTCTTTCCTCGTACATGCGCACGCGAGGTGAGTCATGAATTATATCGCAGGGCAAAACTGCCTCAGCACCGTATACCATAAAAATGGTGTGAATCCGGTTGTGCGGTTTAGCGTGGTCCATAGCCCCCAGAGTACGGAGTCGAGCTCCTCTACCCAGTGCGTGTTAGATTCCGTGAGGGACCGCACAAATCTGGGTTTAATGCCGCTCATGATTAGACCATTTGCTCGTTCCACTTGACCATTAGTTTGAGGGTGGTAGACTGAAGCGTAGTCGAGCTTGATGCCCATGTTTTTGCACCTGAGTTTAACCTCGTCGGCCGTGAAATTCATGCCGTTATCAGTGATGATGCTGTGGGGGACGCCAAAATGGTGTACTACCCCGGATATGAAGTCTATCACAGGTCCGGATTCTGCCGTTTTAACCGGCTTGGCCTCTATCCATTTGGTGAATTTGTCCACCATGACCAATAAGTATTTGTGCTTGTGGGTTCCCCCTTTAAGGGGTCCAACCATGTCAAGCCCCCAGACCACGAACGGACAAGTAATGGGTATAGTTTTGAGGGCGGTGGGTGGCATGTGGCTCTAATTAGCAAAGAGCTGGCAACCGACGCATCGTTGTACTAAGTCCTGAGCATCTGCCCGGGTGGTCGACCAATAAAATCCTGGACAGAAGGCCATGCCTACAAGGGCCCGGGCGGTGGCGCGGTGCCCGCCGAGTCCGGCGTGAATTTCAGCCAGGAGATTTCACCCTTCCTCTTCGGAGATACACCTTTGAAGGACTCCGGTTGTGATTTTCTTATAAAGTTCTCCCTCATGGACCTTGTAGGCTTTAGATCGCCGAACTATTCAGCGGGCCTCGTTTGGTCTTCGGGAAGTTCCTTCCTGATTAAGTAGGCTAGGAACGGTTTCGTCCACGGGGCAATTACTGCCAGTATTTTGTGGGCTGAATCTGTTATTTCATTGGCTGAGCCACCGATTGTGTCAGAATGTTCTGCGTTAAGTGATGCAGTTGGTTCCGGATTGTTATTTCCGGACTCCTCTTCCCATAATACGGATGGCTTAAAGAGCCGCTCCAGGAAGATATTTGGAGGGACGGCGTCGCGTTTTGCGCCGATGCGTGCCAACACGTCTGCTGCCTGGTTATTATCCTGGGCTACATGTTGGAATTCGAGTCCTTCGAACCGGGCTGATATTTTTAGGACAGCGTTACGGTAGGCTTCCATTTTCGGATCCTTGGCGTCAAAGTCTCCATTTACTTGGGATATTGCGTGGTTTGAATCCCCGCGCACCTCTAGGCGTTGAATACCCATGGAGATTGTTATCCGGAGGCCATGTAGAAGGGCCTCGTATTCGGCTGCATTGTTGGAGTCCGTGTACATTATTTGAAGCACGTATTGGACTGTGTCTCCGGTTGGGGACGTCAAGACAACGCCAGCCCCCAAGCCAGCCAACATTTTGGAGCCGTCGAAATGCATGATCCAATTGGAGTATGCGCCGTAGTCTTTAGGGAGTTCGGCTTCGGTCCATTCAGCGATGAAGTCAGCCAGAACTTGCGACTTGATAGCTCACTGTGGTTTGTAGGTTATATCAAATGGTAAGAGCTCAATGGCCCATTTTGCAATCCTGCCCGTCGCATCGCGATTGTTTATAATGTCGTTGAGAGGTACTTCGGAGGCCACTGTTATGGAACACTCTTGGAAGTAGTGTCGCAGCTTCCGGGATGCCATGAACACCGCATACGCTATCTTTTGATAGTGTGGGTACCGGGACTTGCATGGAGTTAAGATAGTGGATACGTAGTACACTGGTTTTTGAAGAGGGAATTTGTGCCCTTCTGTTTCTCGTTCGACGACGAGTACCGCGCTGACAACTTGATGTGTTGCTGTGATATATAAGAACATCGGTTCGCCTAGGTTGGGCGCAGCCAGGACCGGATTTGTTGCCAATACGGCCTTAATTTCTTCGAGTCCGGCCGTGGCAGCATCCGTCCATTCGAAATGTTTGGTGCGCCGGAGGAGGCGATAGAGGGGCAGTGCCTTTTCTCCCAAACGGGAGATGAAGCGGCTTAGAGCCGCCATGCATCCAGTTAGTTTTTGTATTTGCTTGAGGTCTTTTGGGATATCCAATTGTGACAGAGCTCGGATCTTGGCTGGGTTTTCTTCAATTCCTCTACCGGATACAATGAAGCCCAAGAGCTTTCCGGCTGGTACGCCGAAAACACATTTTTCCGGGTTGAGCTTAATGTCATATGCTCGGAGGTTGTCGAATGTCACCCTCAATTCGTCTACTAGAGTTTCGACGTGTTTGGTCTTGACGACCACATCGTCTACGTATGCCTCTACTGTTTTGCCTATCTGGGTGGCCAGACATGTCTAAATCATGCGCTGATATGTTGCACCGGCGTTTTTGAGTCTGAAGGGCATTGTGTTGAAGCAGAATGGTCCGTATGGAGTAATAAATGCCGTTGCGGCCTGGTCTTTTTCTGCCATCTTGATTTGATGGTATCCGGAGTATGCGTCGAGGAAGCACAATGAATCGTGCCCTGCGGTAGCATCGATGATTTGGTCGATGCAAGGGAGAGGGAAAGGGTCCTTTGGACAGGCCTTGTTAAGGTCTTTGAAATCGACACAAAGGCACCAGGATTTGTCCTTTTTTGGTACCATTACCAGGTTGGCTAGCTAGTCCGGATGTTTTATATCTCTGATGAATCCGGCTTCTAAGAGTTTGGCTAGCGCCTCTCCCATTGCCTGTCTTTTGGGTTCGGAAAATCGCCGAAGAGCCTGTTTGACTGGCTTCAATCCTTTTATGATATTTAGGCTGTGCTCTGCCAGCCTGCGTGGGATTCCTAGCATGTCTGAAGGGTGCCAGGCGAAAATGTCCCAATTTTCCCGAATGAATTCTTATAGTGCGGCTCCTACATCAGGATTTAATTGTGCCCCAATGGAGGCCGTCTTTGTGGGGTCTGTTGGATGGACCTGGAATTTTACTATTTCGTCTGCTGGTTTAAAAGAGGTGGACTTAGACCTCTTATCGAGTATCACATCGTCCCTATCCACCGTGGAGCGCAGCGCAGTGAGCTCCTCTGCCGCTAGGGCTTCGGATAATGCCTCTAGGGCCAGTGTGGCTGTCTTATTTTCAGCGCGGAGTGCTATATCTGGATCACTGATGAGAGTGTTTATTCCATTGGGCCCGGGAATTTTGAGCTTCATGTACCCGTAATGGGGTATAGCTTGGAAGATTGTGAATGCCTCTCGCCCTAACAAGGCGTGATATCCGCTGCCGAATGGGGCCACTTGGAACGTGACCTCTTCGGACCTGTAGTTGTCCGGCGAGCCGAACACTACGTCTAGTGTGATTTTTCCTGTGCAGCGTACTTCTCGACAAGGGATTATTCCCCTGAAGGTTGTGCTGCTTCACTCAATGCGGCTCCAGTCAATTTCCATTTTTTGAAGGGTTTCCTCATAGATGAGGTTTAATCCGCTGCCGCCATCCATGAGTACCTTGGTAAGACGAAAGCCGTCCACTATCGGACTGAGGACCAATGCGGCTGGTGCTCGAGCTATTCGGAATTTAGGTGCATCGCTGGCATTGAAGGTGATAGCTGTGTCGCTCCATGGATTCGTTCTTGCTACTTGGTAGACTTCGGCGAGGCTGCGGATTGTTCGCTTCCCCATGTTATTTGATGCGAAAGTCTCGAAGACTGTTAATACCGTACTGGTACTGTTGGGCTGGTTGTCCGGGGCTAGAAAGCCTTCGCCACTTTTGGCCACGTGCCGTAGTATCCAACATGCTCGAAGGCTATGTGTTGGAGTGGCGCCCTCCGTACTGTGGATTTTGCAGGGTCCGTTGAGCCATCCCTCCAATACGGTTCCGTGCCCTTTAGGGGTTTTTTGCTTTTTGGTTTTTAATCCAGGTGCTTGAGTATGACGCACCCTTTTATTTCGGATTGGGGTTGTATTCAGGGCCGGATTGTCCCAAAACCTGGTTTCGGTTTTCCAGGCACTCTCCATCGCACAATATTTTTGTACAATGGTCGCTAGGTCGGCGAAGCATGTAACTTCGCGACGACTTATGGCATTTATGATTCCCTTGTCCGTGCAATTGTTGCAAAAAATTGAAATCGCGCTTTCTTCACGGCAGTCCTTTATCCTGTTCATAACCAGGAGGAATCTAGCCCAGTAATGATGTACTGTTTCATCGGGCTCTTGCCGTATTTGAGATAGATCGCTTATGTTTGGGTGGGCGGGTGGAATTAAGTTCGGAACCCCGCCCGATCTGAGGCTCAAAGGCCAAGAAGTTTCCGGATTTGGAAGCTTGTTTTGTTGGATGCCTTCCAACAAATCTAGTCCGATGCCTGACTTTAGGTTCAGTATTTGATTGACGTCCGTCTCTCCGCGGGAATCCGGCATGGAGGGATCGGGAATCCGGACATAGCTGGTTTTTAACATAGAAGAAGAGTCACCACATTGTTCCTCTACCACAACAACGTGGTGGGTAGCCTGGGGAGAGTTAATTTCTCTCAGATCAGTTTTAAGACCAATCTGATCATAGTCTGTAGCGACTCCCAGGGCGGCGATGCGATCCAAGAGCTCGTTTACGGAGGAGAGCTCAATCGGATCTAGCTGCTCGGCGAATTCCGAGCTGACGTTAAGATCGCTTTTGATGACCTGAGAGGTCATCGTCGGAGCGGTGGCCGAACAGGCAGTCATAAGAAAACCACCTAGCCGGATCGTTTGGCCGGCGGCCAAAGCTACCTTGACGACGGTGCCGTCTTTAAAGACGGGAAAAGGCATCCTTCTTGATTGCGACGGCACAGAGGAACTCTCAATGAAAGCACCAATGTCGGTGTCAAAACCGGCGGATCTCCGGTAGGGGGTCCTGAACTGTGCGTCTAGGCGGATGGTAACATGAAACAAGGGACACGATGTTTTACCCAGGTTCGGGCCCTCTTGATGGAGGTAAAACCCTACGTCCTGCTTGATTAATATTGATGATGTGTGTTACAAGAGTAGATCTACCACGAGATCAAGGAGGCTAAACCCTAGAAGCTAGCCTATGGTATGATTGTTGTTCGTCCAACGGACTAAAGCCATCCGGTTTATATAGACACCGGAGAGGGCTAGGGTTACACAGAGTCGGTTACAATGGTAGGAGATCTACATATCCGTATCGCCAAGCTTGCCCTCCACGCCAAGGAAAGTCCCATCCGGACACGGGACGAAGTCTTCAATCTTGTATCTTCATAGTCTTGGAGTCCGGCCGATGATGATAGTTCGGCTATCCGGACACCCCCTAGTCCAGGACTCCCTCAGAGATACTTTTATCATGCTTTATCAAAACCCCAGGGATGGATAAAAAAGGTGGATCGGACACACTGCCCTGCCCCGCTACCGGAGGAACCAACCGGACCTCTTCTGACGAAGATACTGGTCCCAATGCCTTACGAGGCACCGAAGAAAGGGGTTTCCAAGAAGGTCAAGAAGACCCGGAGTGGCCTCCGTCGTCGCGATGCTTCGTACGCAAAATCTGAAGACTCTAGCGACCATCCCTCTTCCGAAGACGAAGAGGAGGAGCAGGAAGACGAGTCTCCCGCAGGGGGTGGGAAGAAAAGGACGGCTTCCTCATCCCTGGAGGCCGAATCGCCAAAGAGAGGGAAAGGTTCCCTCCCAGAGGCATCCACCACGGCTGTTGATAGGAGCCCGAAGTGGGATCCTAGGGTCCAGCCCCAGGAAAATTCGTAAGTATACCAAATCTGAACACGCATACGCGCCCGACGTTATTAGGATGTAGTAGTTTTAACTGTTGCCATATTTCGTACAGCCCGGCGAGGTCCCACGCCAGACAGTTCTCATCGGAGGATTCGCCGAGCTCAGATGCCCTGGCGAACGAGACACCTCCAGAGGCCCCTTCCCTGAAGCCTAGGCGCGACACCGAGGTGTCATCTCAGCAGGACCTGGACCAGGGGGGCATATCCCTGGGGCCGGACACACGGGAGCAGCGACTCCCATGCATGTCGATTGCGGGGTGATCTTAGGTCTGGACCCCATCCGGACACGGACCTGGAGACCTTTAAAGTTCCAGGATCGGGTAAGCAGCCGCCTTTGGGGGGCTTGCCTGCTCCGCCAGCGGCCTCTGTCCAAGCAGAGCTGTCGGGAGGCCTATCGACAGTGCTAAGAAGCGAGTCTATCGTCGATGAACATCGTGCCCTCATGGGTGCGGTGATTGAAAATATTCAGTCCGCTGAGAGCGGACTGAACGAATCCTGCCTTAGTCTTATAAAGGGCTTTGAGGTATGTTTTTTAATAAACCTTTGGGAGATTGTCATAACATGAGTAGTAGCCCCTGATGCACTATCCGACGGAAGAAAGTCGAACAAGGGATCAATTTTTTCCGTTTTGCAGGAGACTCAGTTAATGACGTGTATCCCTTTGTATGAAAACATGCATCTGCAGGGACGACCGCCAATCATAGTATGGAGGTGTGCGAACTAAAGCAGCGTCTGGAACGGGCCGAAGAGGAACTTGTCCGCGTGAAGAAGCATTTTGAGGACAAGCAAGGTATGTCGGTACCTTGTGCTAAGTTGAGCATGAATTAGAAGTTGTGCCTAATTAAGATATTTGCATTGAGTGCTCTAGGGGCGAGTGCCGAAATTGAGGCACTGAAGAAGGTTGTGGCCGAAGCCGATAGTAAGGCTGCCGCCGAACAGGCTCTTCGTGAGAAGCACGAGGCCAGGGTCATTGAAGCTGAGCGAGAGCTCCTGGACGTCGTGAAGAAAAGCAAGGGCTTGGAGCAGAGTCTAGTAGGGAAAGACTCTGAACTCGCCCAAGCTCTCCAAGCCGCGGAGGATGCTCGGGAAGAAGCCCGAGGTGCTCTGAGGGACATTCAGGAGGCTCGGAAGGTTGCGGCTGGTAAGGCCTTTTGTACTCAATGCCATTTTTACATGATAATAGGAGGAACTCTAAGCGATAAGCTGAATTCTTGTTTCTCCAGGGGCGTTTGCGGATCTGCCTCGCAACATATCAGATGCTGCCCAATTCTACCGGACCAAGGAGAAGAAGTCTGCGGAGAGGGATTTCTGGTCGCAGTATTTGGCGCTAAATTATCCGGTGCCCTCTATCGATCAGCTGAAGCACCTGGTCGAACTGCACCAGGTGGACGAACTAGCCATGAAGGACTTGGTTGTCCGGCTGTGGCCCGTGGAGCCAATTCCAAGCAGTTACTTCGGACTCGTGAAGCGGATTGTTGGCGCTTGCCCTCGGCTTGATGTCATTAAGCGATCAGTCTGCATAGAGAGTGCACGCATGGCGTTTGCCCGTGCGAAGGTGCATTGGGGGAAGCCTGATGCTGAGAAGCTGATGACTGAAGGGCCACCGGAGGGTAAGGAGCATCACAAGCCCGAGTTATACTATGATGGCGTATGGAAAGGAGCCCGCCTTGTGGCGGATAAGTGTCCCAAAGACACTATATTTCCCCGAAGGCAGTCGTGCCATTCTTTGTAATGTGGGATAATGGCACTTTTATTATTTATTGCCTATTTTATTTCAACGTTTGTTCTTCCTGTGCGGCTGTTTAGTGCATATAAATCCTGAGAGTTGGCCAGTCATCGACTTCTGCCCCCACGCAAAAAGTACGAGGGTGTTCGGGACATACCTGAACACTCTTTATCCCATTGTTGGGTCCTTTTAAGGAGGTGTTCCTCACCACGAACCAGGCAATCAGCCTATAGGGCTTTATGACTCTCACTTAGCCATAGGAATTCGAGTATGGTGGACGCAGCCCCTGGTGTTTGGAAGGCCGAACTAGGAGCTCTATCAACGCCTGATCGGAAGACCGATCCGTCGCACTTTGCATTTATAATGGCATTATGCGGAATAAATCTTTAAAGATTTTACAACCTCTCGAACAGCTGACAAGCTCTCGCTGAATCATGACAGTCAGTTTTCGGCTTTCTCTACTGAGGTGCTCATCCGGATGAACCGGGAGACAATCGCAGTAGTTCTCCCAGCGCTACCTTAGCCGATGGAGCAGAACATAAGGTACCAAAACATGGGAGCCGGGCAAACCAAACTAATTACCCATGACATGATTCAGAGCTGATGCGTATAGTGCTATAAGTTCGGGGTGCCGAGCGACCGACAAGGTGGTCGGACTTTATTGCCGTACTATGAAGCCCCTGGCATAATCGGGCATAACACAAGGTGTGGCTACCGTTTGTGACAAAAAGGCGTCAATGAGAAACGACGGCCGGTAAGTGTTATTTAAGTCTACGCATTGTAGTAAAATGACATGTCTATGCATATGAGTGTGGTTCATGCTTATGAAAAGGAGTGTTTTTGGCGAAACCTGTCGTGGCCGGACTGGAGGAGGCTGTGTGTGGATCTGTGGTGTATCCGGACTGCCTTATGTGTTCCTGCCTTGTGCGACCGAGCTGATTCCGCGTCGCCAGTCCTGTTCTTCGCCAAAGTTAGTCTGTAAAGACAAATGCTTAAAGGCAGCTGTATGTACCATTGTGGTTGAACCGCGGGTGCCTGAGTGGAGCCTGGCTGAACCAGGCTATCATGCCATAAAGTAGTTCGGATTCCTCAATTGGTGTCCGGGTGTTCAGCTGCCGAATCAAAATTTGATAAACAGGCGCGACTCACTATTCCAGCGGCGGTATGATTTCCACTCTAAGGGTGGGATTCGACCTTGCCCATAACTGTGACTATGTCACGCGGGACTGGCCTGATGTTGTACCTTGTTGAATCTAGCCAATGTGGTTCGTCTCGATAGTATGTGGTAATTACTATATAAGGGGACAACGCCGAAGACTTATTCTTCGGCGTGGTATTTGTTTTGGTGATCCGAAGACAACCATTAGTATGGTGGGCCAATTAAAAACTTGGCCTTTGCGCCTGGCATCTTTTGAGGAGATTTTATTGATAGTTTTTTGCCCGTGAGGGCTCGTGTAAGATGGAGCCCCCAAACTATTTGGTAGATAGTGAGTGCAATAAAATTGCTATGGCTGACGTTGTCGGGACGGTCGATGTGATTAGAGACGATCGGCTGTATTTTTGTACTATGGGGGGATCTTCCTTTGGCCTTGCCATGTTTGATTGGTCTTTCGTTGTTTGAGACCTCCCTTCATTGTTTCCGGTGCGTGATCTGCCGTTTTGTTTTGAGGATCCGACATTCTCTATTGGTGTGCTTGGCCGCTGAGGGAGTCCTGGATTAGGGGTTGTCCGGATAGCCGGACTACCATCATTAGCCGAACTATCATCGGCCGGACTATCATCATCGACCGGACCCCAAGACTATGAAGATACAAGATTGAAGACTTCGCCCCGTGTCCGGATGGGACTTACCTTGGCGTGGAAGGCAAGCTTGGCGATACGGATACGTAGATCTCCAACCATTGTAACCGACTCTATGTAACCCTAGCCCTCTCCGGTGTCTATATAAACCGGATGGCTCTAGTCCGTAGGACACAACAACAACCATTACAATCATACCATAGGCTAGCTTCTAGGGTTTACCCTCCTTGATCTCGTGGTAGATCCACTCTTGTAAACATCCACAATATCAATATCAATCAAGCAGGACGTAGGGTTTTACCTCCATCAAGAGGGCCCGAACCTGGGTAAAACATCGTGTCCCTTGTCTCCTGTTACCATCCGCCTAGACGCACAGTTCGGGACCCCCTACCCGAGATCCGTCGGTTTTGACACCGACATTGGTGCTTTCATTGAGAGTTCCTCTGTGTCGTGACCGATAGGCTTGATGGCCTCTTCAATCGACAACGACGCAGTCCTGGGTGAGACTTTTCTCCCCGGACAGATGTTCGTATTCGGCGGCTTCGCACTGTGGGCCAACTCACTTGGCCATCTGGAGCAGATCGAAAGCTACGCCCCTGACCGTCAGGCCAGGTTTGGAAGCCTAAACTTCACAGACGATATCCGCGGGGACTTGATCTTCGATGGATCTGAGCCACAGCCGAGCGTGCCGCGCTGTCACGATGGGCACGACCTAACTCTGCCGCCGGACGGTACCTTGGAGGCCGAACATGAATCCGCTTCGACCCATAGTCCGGAGCCAATCACTCAGATCGAGGACGGATGGCTGGACACCGCCTCGGGAGCTACAACTTCTACGGCGATGGAGCCGAACACTTACCTTGTCCCGCATAAAGCTCATGACTCCGAGGTGCCGGACTCCCTGCCGGACTCTGAACCTCCTGCGCCCCTGCCAGTCGAATCCGATTGGGCACCGATCATGGAATTCACCGCTGCGGACATCTTTCAGCACTCACCCTTCGGCGATACCTTAAATTCGCTGAAGCATCTCTCACTATCCGGAGAGCCCTGGTCGAACTACGACCAGGATGGTCGGGACGCGGACAATGAAGAAATTTAGAGCCCACCCACCACTCACTTCGTAGCCACCGTCGACGATCTATCCGACGTGCTAAACTATGACTCCGAAGACATCAACGGTATGGACGACGATGCCGGAGACGATCAAGAACCAATGCCTACAGGGCACTGGAAGGCCACCTCATCACATGACATACATATGGTGGACACCCAAAGGGGAAGCGATACCGAGGAACAACGGGACGTGGTAGAGGATAATCCCGCCGATAAACAACCAAAACGGGGACACAGGCGCCGCCCTAAGTCCCGCCTCGATCAAAGCAGCATTCCTAATGACCCAGCGATAGAGCAGGGCAAACCAGCGGACGACGAAGAAACAACCAAGCAACCATCCAAACAGGACGAACCAGATAATCAACCCCTTCAAGCAGCAATCAACAGTCTAGACACACCACCGGAGCATAAGAACCTTCACAAAAGACTCATCACCACTGCAAGAAGTTTGAAGAAGGAAAAACGGAAGCTCAAAACAGCAGAAGACATCCTCAGAATGAAGTGGAGCAAAATACTCAAGACCGCAGACAAATATGGCAATGGCCATCCAACAAAGAGCTACCCGAAGCGCAAGCTGCTGCCAGAATTCGACAAGGAAGCCATAGAGCCCTCACAGTCAAAAAATAAAGAGGTCTCCTGGCCGGATAGACGGCCAGATGATAGGCCAAAAGCGACAAGCGGCGCCGCACACAAGCCGACTTATGATCCTGGGAAAACGGACGGCCCAACTAGGTCCATCTACGGGCCAAAAAAGAGGGCCCCAGGAAGTAACACAACACGACAAGTGTTCGAAGACAGCGGCACACCCAAATACAGGGGCGCCGCACACCCTCTATGTTTACCGATGAGGTGCTGGATCATGAATTTCCAGCAGGGTTCAAACCCATAAACATAGAGGCATACGACGGCACAACAGACCCCGGAGTCTGGATAGAAGATTACATACTACACATACACATGGCTAGAGGAGATGATCTCCACGCCATAAAATACTACCCCTCAAGCTCAAAGGGCCAGCTCGGCATTGGCTCAAAAGCCTCCCAGAAAACACTGTTGGAAGTTGGGAAGAGCTTGAGGACGCGTTTAGAGCAAATTTTCAAGGGACTTATGTCCGCCCTCCGGATGCAGACGATCTGAGTCATATAACCCAACAGCCCGGAGAGTCAGCGCGCAAATTCTGGAACAGGTTCCTTACCAAAAAGAACCAAATAGTCGACTGTCCGGACGCGGAAGCCTTAGCAGCTTTTAAACACAACGTCCGAGACGAATGGCTCGCCAGACACCTCGGCCAAGAGAAGCCAAGAACAATGGCCGCGCTAACAAGCCTCATGACGCGCTTTTGCGCAGGAGAAGACAGCTGGCTAGCAAGATGCAGCACCAGCGACCCGAGTACATCCGAGATCAGAGATGGAAACGGAAAATCACGGCGCAGGAAAGATCAGCGCCGGAATAAAGAAAAAAGCCCAAAGGGCACGGCGGTCAACACCGGATTCAAAAGCTCGCGGCCAAACAATAAAACACTGCCTCTTAAGGACAACAGCGACGAGCTATCAAATTTAAACAAAATTTTAGATCGGATATGTCAAATCCACAGTACCTCCGGAAGGCCTGCAAACCATACCAACCGAAATTGTTGGGTTTTTAAACAGTCCGGCAGACTCAACGCCGGACACAAGGGGCTCGATGCGCCAAGCGAGGACGATGACGAACCCCACCAGCAGAGCACCGGAAGTCAAAAGACTTTCCCACAAGAAGTCAAAACAGTAAACTCACTTCATGTGATAGTACGGAAAACCAACACGGCACTCGCTAAGACAAGTGTCGCACGGTCCACCCCAGCGGAACACCGAGATTGGATGTCAAAACCAATCACTTTCGACCACCTGGATTAGTCCAGAAGTATCCGGAACGCAGGATAGACTGCCCTGATATTGGATCCCATAATAGACGGACTGCAATTCACGCAGGTTTGATGGACGGCGGAGTGACTTAAACCTGCTATATCCGGACACAATCCGCAAGTTGGGGATAGACCCTACTACAATTCGACATAGCCGCACTTCCTTCAAAGGAGTGGCGCCAGGCCCTTACGCCAGGTGCACAGGTTCATTATTACTAGAAGTTGTGTTCGGGTCACCTGACAACTTCCGACGAGAAAAGCTAACCTTTCATGTCGCCCCATTCAAAAGTAGCTATCAAGCACTACTGGGACGTGAAGCTTTCGTCCGCTTCAATGCAATACCACACTACGCGTCTCTTACGCTTAAAATGCCCGGTCCACGTGGCATCATTTCATTAAAAGGTTGGCTAAGACCCTGGACACTAGCTGGACGAGTCCGGAATAAATAAGCTAGGGGCTACCTAGCCGCACACCCCTTCACAAGGGTTTGTACATATAAGCCATAATGAGCTAGCATAGGCTCAGCTTTATTAATCTATATTTCAATTTTTTATGCACTTTTTCGCACGATTTCTTTTCAAACTAAGTTCCTCTCTTTTTACAGATGAACAGCGTGCACACCCGTCCAGGATACGGCACAACGGAGACACAGGCGCAGACGTGCAGTAGGGACCCGTTGCAAGGACTCTTTTCAGACTAAGACCCTACGTAAACCTTTCTTACTGTCTCTTGTTGCTATAATCCCCTGGTTTCTCATTATAACCAGAGTGGAGACTGGCGTTTTGGCATCGGCCGCGCCAGAAGAACTTGCCCGTACCTGGACACAAGGGGCTTAGGGCATTGTTTTGCCCGCTATTGTAAAGACCGAACACCTTCGGGAGTGTTCGGCGTCTCGAGTTAGGCCTTATATGCATCAGCTCCGAATCATGTCTTTGGTCAAATGTTGGGTTTGCCCGGCTCCTGTGTTTTGCTGCCTTACGTTCCGTATCATCGGCTAACGCGGCACCAGGAGAACTACTGCGATTGTGCCCCAGTTCGGCTGGGCGAGCACCTCAGTAGAGAAAGCCGAAAACTGACTGTCATGATACAGCGAGAGACTGGTCAACCACTCGATCGACCATGGGAATGTTTAGAATTCCTCCGCTTTGACGAAGGGCCATTTCCCGGTCAGGCACATACGCGCCCCAAATTCGGAGAGCGCGGTGCCCCCAGGGGCTATGTCGTAGCCCCACCCTCGAACTCCATGGCTAAGTGAAAGTGATAAAGCATTATAGTCCGGTTGCCTCGTTTGCTACGCTACCACCTCCTTTACAGGACCGAGACGTCGGATTAAGTGTGAAAACGCGCTATTTTTTGCGAACACCCCCGCACCTTGTGCGTGGGGGCTGAAGCCGACGACTGCCATCTTTCAGGTTATACACACGTATACATGAACGGCCGCATAGGAGATATTCTATTACTTGAACGCACAAGTATAAAAGGCGCTTACATCATAAATATTGTTTTACATCATAAAACGTTCATTCGAACGTAACATTTTTGAGCACTGCGACTCTATTACACGAGCACCACGCAGCACTTCGCCAAAATAGTGCTCGGCGGGTAACCGGTTATCGTCCGAACCCGGGGTCGCAACAGCGGTGGCATCCATCTCTGTCCAATGTGTCTTCACACGGGCGAGTGCTATCTGCGCACCCTCTATGCAGGCCGACCGCTTCATCGCCTTGATATGCGGCACCGCCCCAAGAAATTGCTGCAATAAGCCAAAGTAACTCTTCGGCTCGGGCCTATCCGGCCGGACATGGGTCACTATATCCGTCATAGCAAGCCCGTACAACCTATTTAGCTCAACCCACTTGGCCAAACGGTCGGTCAGCGGAAGTGAATGCTCCGGACTATGGAATTGAGACCAAAACAGCTCTTCCGTCTTGTGATCCTTCTGGCTTCGAAAATGCACAACGGCATCCGCCGCACTCGCTGCTAAGTCCATATAAGGGTCCTCTGGACCCCACAGTTGGCCCAGCTGAGCATACTTTGGATCCGTAAACCTTCGGCGCAGCAGAAACGGCTTGCCAGCTACAATATCTCTGGCCTGGCGCAGCTCTTCCTTTATAGCCCGCATTGCAGAGCGGGCATCCTTGGCTTCGGCGGTGGCCTTCTCCAGGTCTTCTTGCCCCGCTAGGCGCTCCTTCCCAAGAGCCTCATTGCGGTCGGTAGCATCTTTTAACTTCACGGCCATTTCGGCCATCTCTTCCCTGCTCCGGCAGTGCGCGGCCCTTTCGGCCGCTAACTCGTCGGCCGCCCTCGAGGCTGCCGCATTACTCCTTCTGGCCTGCTCCTTGGCTCGAGCAAGTTCTGCCCGAAGGCTCTCCACAGCAGCGGCACTATCTGCATTTTCCGCACATGTTGTAAGGAGCTGGCTTCGGCCCCCTTACCAAGTGACCACACAAAAACACTTACCTTGCGACTTATCAAGTCGCCTATTGACCAGCGTGATGTTCGCATCCGCAACAGCGAGTTGCCGCTTTAGTTCAGCAACTCCATCAATCCGGCTGGCCCCCGGACGACCCGCCACCTGCATCGGCACGGCGGGAATTTAAACCTGCGATTTTGATCCTCGGCATGCTGTCGATTTCGACACCCTACCGAGTCTCAGGGGCTACTATCTATACAGGGCGCATTCTATATGCAAAACTGTTAAAAGGTGTGTCATTTTTACGTACCTCAAACCCCGCCAGCAAACTCCTGACGGCATTATGCAACCCGCCTTCGGTGGATGAAATCCTTTCAATCACCATGCTCATCAATGCGTGGTGATCTTCTGAGATAGACGCCTTCTCAAGCAGATCCTTCAGCCGTACACCAGTTGGCGCCGAACTATCCGGCTTTGCCAAACCCGGGGGCTCCGTCCGTGACGACACTTCAGGCTCGTCCGCCCTATCCGACGGCGCCCCGGACGGAGCCGTCTCGCTCTCCATCATCTCCGGACGAAGGTCCCCCGAAGATGAGCTCATTTGCGAAGGACGGAGATCCGAACTACAAGGTAAAAACTTTAGTTATCCTCAGAAGCACAAATAGGGATGTCCCTTGCTATAAAACTCCTTTCTTTCTACTTACGGCTCGTTGGAGGGCTGACTCTTTAAGGGAGATTGTGCAGCCGGGGCCTCCCCGGACGCAGGACCCTCTGACGAAGGTTTCTTCCCCCGTTTAGGGGCTTTTGCCCCTGGGTCCTTGGAGACAGTCCTCTTCTCCCTTTGGAGGGAGGGATTCTCGATCCCCCCTCTTTCAAGACCCTCCTTAGGCGAGGCAGTAGCTTTCCTGCTTTCCCCTTCGCCTTCCTCTGGAGGCGCAACCTGAAGCATCCGGACCAGCACGGAATCCTGCGCGGTCTCGGGAAGGGGGGCCGGACACCATATCAATTTTGCTTCCGCTATCCACTCCTGTTTAGAAGGAAGTTGGTCATAAGGCGAATTATCGAAAGGCAAACAAACGGTATGTCCGGACTTGGAACTACTTACTTGAGAATCCGGGCGATTGCAGCTTAGGCCAGCATCCTCGGTCAATTCCGGACGTGCCTCTTGCGATCCGAAGAATAATTTGTACATCTCCAGGGGTGTCATACCCATGAAGTGTTGAAGAATCCGTGGGCCCTCCGGATTGAACTCCCACAGCCGGAGAGGGCGGCGTTTGCAGGGCGTAAGACGCCTAATCAGCATAACCTGCATCACCACCACCATATCAACCTCCCTCGTTAGGAGATCTCGAATCCGGCCCTGCAGTAGGGGCACGTCCTTTCACGGCCCCCAGTTGAGCCCTTGGTTGACCCACGACATCAACCGTCGCGGAGGTCCCGGGCGGAATAAGGGCGGCGGCTTTTGTCTGCGGCCCCTCGGAACGGTAATATAGAACCACTCTTGCTGCCACGGGCCGAGCTCCTCTTGGAAGGAGCCAGCAGGCCACGGCGTATCGGCCCTCCTACTTATGGCCATGTCAGGACCCCGACTCGATGTCACATCGATCTAGCCGGTAACACTTCATATCACTTTGCGGCCTCACGCACGGTGTTCCCACGGGTGTCGCCTTACCTTTGCCCGGGACCGTTTGCGCCTTTTGGCTCACGTATATGATAGTGTCGCTAGCATACATATGATAAAGAGCCCGGGCTGACATGACTAGTCATAAACCCAAAGTGGCACAGACTTACAGGGACAGGCATCCATGACCCAGCTTCGAACGTGTCGGTCATAAGCAAATGGGTCCGGGCTGTAGCACTGGGCTAGCAGGACTCCGGTAAACCGGGCTGTAGCGGGCTAACAGGACTCCGGTACTCAAAGCGTGACATTTCCCCGAAGGGACAGACACAGGAACGAAGAAGGACACATGCCGGCCAGCCTAAGTGTTCCAGAGCAGTAGCAAGCTACCATGGCTCAGCGGTAACACTAGGAGACATTTCCCGGTAAGAGAGGCTACTAAAGATAAACAACTAGATAGTCAGATCCCACACATACCAAGCATTTCAATCATACACACAATATGCTCGATATGTGCAATACAACGAAGCATCACAACATGACTCTACGACACAAGTACTTTATTTAAGGCTCAGGGAGCCATACATAACATACACCAAGGTACGGGTCTCACGACCCAACATACAAGTCATACAGTCATACAAACCAGCAGCGGAAGTAACTTGTCTGAGTACAGACAACTAGTAAAATAAAAGAGGCTTGGAAAGCCTAGCTATACTACGTGGTCCTTCACAAGCTCAGGGTCACCACCTGGGTCTTTAGCCTACTCGTTGATGTCAACGTCTACATAGAACCCATCAGAAGGGGTTGCAGCGTCTTCTGTAAAAATGTAGATTATAGCAACATGAGTACAAAGGTACTCAGCAAGACTTACATCAGATCCTACATACATGCATAGTATCAAGAAGGGTTGGTGGAGTTATTGCAGCAAGCCAGCTTTGACTCTTGGCTAGACTATCCTACGATACTCCAACTTGAAATGGTTTTGCGCACACGAGTCCACTACTCACCACTTCAATACACTACCGAGGATCCACCTCCGTCTTCCTACGGAAGAGCCATCCTCGGCACTCACACTTATCTTGAGGCTTTTAGTAGTTTCCATTTACTTGTCTATGAACTGTATAGGCAACCAAGTAGTCCTTTACCGCGGACGCGGCTATTCGAATAGATCATGTTAACCCTGCAGGGGTGTACTTCTTCATACACGCTCTCACCACTTACCGTCGCTTACACGACATGTACTCGGCAACCTTCAAGCGGAAGCCCAACGTGGGTGTCGGCCACGACCTACCTAATCACCTAAGCCTCCAGTCCAGGTTTATCGCCTATTCAGGTTCCATCCGCAGGGAGTCCGGCCGAGGTTTCCCATACGGCCCCGAACGATGTGAACAGGGTTCCCGAGATACCTAACGGGTATTCGGTACACCCGGCCACGTACCTACCGCATCACAGCCCACCCCTACGGTCAGCGCTGTCCACGGCCTCCAGTAGGCTACAAACACCAGAAACTACTTGCAACTCCTGGACGGAGAACTAGGGTGAATAAGAAGCCGAGAGGGTCCATTGGTTTCGGGCCCAATGCATGGTAGTAGCTGATTCTTAAATCACACATACAGATCTCAGTGCTTAAGGTCGGCTTCAATGAAACAACCCACCATGTACTCCTACATGGCCTCTCATCGATACCTTTACCAAATCGTGTTCACCACACCACTCTCATTACCGACATAATCATTTCACTCTAGCCCATCACCCAGATGAACCAGACCTGACACGACTCTAAGCATAGCAGGCATAGCAAGGTAGGAACAACACATACATATGGCTCAATCAACTCCTACACATGCTAGTGGGTTTCATCTAGTTACTGTGGCAATGACAGGTCATGCAGAGGAAATGGGTTCAACTACCGTAGCACACAGCAGTTTGAAACGCGTTGTCTTAATGCAGTAAAAGAGAGCAGGAGCGAGAACATGGGATTGTATCGATATGATCAAATGGTTGGTTGCTTGCCTGATGGTTCGATGCACTGATACGGTTCTTCGTTAGGGTAATCACGGTACTCCTCGGAGGCAGAACCTGTCGCAAAGGACACCGATACACAACCATCACCAAACAATGTGCAACAATATGATGCATGCATGAAACATGGCAATATGAGTGTGTTGGGCTAATGCAACTAAAACCAGAAGGGTTTGAACAAATTTGAATCAAGATTCAAATTTCAAACTCAACATGGCCTCTTTAAAGTGCTTTTCCTTGTTCTGCTTAAAACATCAATTTAACTTGTTTGATCATGCATGAAAATAGTACAGATGGATAGATTGGATTTTTCTGATCATTTTTCATATATAATTTGTCCAATTTGGAGTTACAGAATAAAAGTTATGAATTTTTGAAGTTTAAATAATATTCTGGAATTTCCTGATTTAAATTTAAATCCAGAAAATCAATTACTGCGTCAGCCTGACGTCAGTGTGACGTCAGCAGGTCAACGGAACAGGTCTGGGTCAAACCTGACAGTGGGTCCCGCATGTCAGGGTGATTATTTTAATTAAGATTAATTAAAACTAATCCTGTATAATTAGCAGGGCTGGGCCCCACCTGTCATTGACTCAGGGGAGTCAACCAGGGCCCACCCGTGGTCAAAGTCAAAGCCAGCGACGCCGGCGTTTAGCCGCCGGCGAGCCAGACGCGGCGGCGGGAGTGGTTTTGGCCATTTCGGCCACCAAAGGGGCCGCGGAGACCACCGGAGTGGAGCTGAGGACAAACCGCAGCTCTTGGCGGAGTCCGTTGGGGTCGGGGTGGCCGGAGTTGGCGCCGGCGACGACTTTGGCGGCCACCGGGGTTCGGTCGAGGATGAACTTGGCGCTAGAGGGGTCGGTGAGGCTCGTGGAGTGGCTAGCTAGGTGCTGTGGGACTCGGTGAGTAAGATGGACACCATCTTGTGGCCGGAGTGTGGTCGGAAGCACGTCGGCGACGAGGTCCGCGACGGCGCGTGCGGGTGAGCTTGGTGCGCTCGCTGTGGTGCACGAGAGAGAGAAAGAGAGGAAGGGGAAGTTAGCCCAGCTCACTGCGGTCTTGATGGAAAGGACGGCGTGGTCGGGGACGAGCTGCTGCGGCGGCGACGGCGAAGGGGATCTCCGGCGATGGCGGTTCGGGCGAGGTTGGTGCGGCGGCTTCGAGGCACGCGAGCGCTCGGGGCTCGGCTAGCTCGAAGGAGTAGAGGACGGCGGAGCTTCTGGACACGGTGGCTCGGCGTGGAGACGAAGGGGAGCACGGCTACGGCGGAGGTGCGGCGACGGTGGCGTCGGCCATGACGTGGGAGCGCGAGGGAGAGGAACTGGGGGCGAATGGAGGTGTCCAGGAGGGTCGGGGCGCGACGTGGAGCTCGTCCAGGCCATCAGGGCGGCGAGAGGGGGAGGCCGGGCGGCGTGCAGCTGCGTGGCGAGCTGCGGTGCCGCCGCCGAGCACCTTGGCTGCCTGCCTGGCAAGCCAAGCAGCTCGCTGGAGCGGTGGCCGGGCTGGGCCGGCCAGGTGGGCTGGCTGGTGGGCCTGCGGTGGCGCCAGGTAAGTTTTCCCCTTTTTTTCTGTTTCTGTTTTTATTTAATATATATCTGCAACTTTGTTGAATTTAATAAAATACCTAGGCAACTTCAAAAATCACCAAACTATTCCTGGCCCATAGTTGGATTATTTCCAACATGAAACATTTTAGTTTGGAGATATTTGAGCATTTAAATATTTTATATTATTTTAAATGCCCAAATTCAAATATTTATGATTTAATTCAAAAACCCTAGGATGGCCTAGGAAAATGTGCACCACTTTTGGCAGAGGTTCTGAACCAAGACAAAAATGATGGGCATTTTAGAAGGGCATTTCAGGTTCATTGAAAAATTATTTTAGTAACCCTAGTTGGTTTCAGAGGGGACTGGGGGTTCTGTCATCCCCATTTCAAGTTTCTGATGAAAGAGTAAACATGATGCAACACTCTAATGCATGACTAGCTAGGGTGTGACAACTCACCCCCACTCAAAAGAATCTCGTCCCGAGATTTGGGTTCCTCCGGGAAGAAGGCGGGATATTCAAGTCGAAGACGATCCTCCCTTTCCCAAGTTGCTTCATCCTCAGAATGGTGCGACCATTGAACTTTGAGGAAACTTGATGTTCTGGCGTCGGGTGGTACGTTCGGCCTGATCGAGGATACGAATGGGGTACTCTCGATATGTAAGATTATCTTGGAGATCAAGCGTTTCGTGGTCCACTTCACGGATAGGATCCGAGAAGCAACGCCTGAGTTGAGAAACGTGGAAGACATCGTGGACTCTGGAGAGATGCGGAGGTAGTTCCAGCTGGTAGGCAACTTCTCCTCGTTTGGCGAGAATGCGAAAAGGTCCAATGTAACGAGGAGCCAATTTGCCTTTGATACCGAAACGATGGGTTCCCTTCAGAGGGGTGACCCGAAGATAAGCCTTCTCGTCAACCTCGAAAGTCATAGCCTTATGCTTTCGGTCATATTGACTCTTTTGACGAGATTGGGCTGTTTTCAACTTTTCACGAACGATACGAACTTGTTCTTCTGCTTCCTGAATCATATCCGGGCCAAAGAATTGTCTTTCCCCGGTCTCTGACCAGTTAAGGGGTGTTCGACATCGTCGTCCATAGAGAACTTCAAAAGGGGCTTTACCCAAGCTAGATTGATAGCTGTTGTTGTAAGCGAATTCGGCAAATGGAAGGCACTTCTCCCAGTCCATTCCGAATGAGATAACAGAGGCTCGAAGCATGTCTTCTAGAATCTGATTGACGCGTTCCACTTGACCACTTGACTGAGGGTGGAAAGCGGTGCTAAAGGAGAGACGGGTTCCCATAGCATTTTGGAAGCTTTCCCAAAATCGAGAGGTGAAAAGACTTCCTCGATCCGAGTTAATTTCCAAAGGAACACCATGGAGGGACACTATTCGGGAGATGTATAAGTCTGCCAGCTGGCTAGCGGTTATACTCTCACGAACAGGTAAGAAATGAGCTACTTTGGAAAGACGATCGACCACGACGAAAATAGCATTATTCCCTCTCTTGGTCCTGGGAAAACCGGTAATGAAATCCATACCAATTTTATCCCATTTCCATTCAGGAATAGCTAAGGGTTGAAGGGTGCCAGCAGGCCGTTGATGCTCTGCTTTTACACGACGACAGACGTCGCAATTTGCAATATACTGAGCAATTTCTCTCTTCATCCTAGTCCACCAGAACCTCTGGCGTAGGTCCTGATACATTTTAGTGCTACCGGGATGAATGGTGAGAGGAGATTCATGAGCTTCCTTAAGGATTAATCGCCTTAGGTTGCGCACTTTGGGAACCACTAGTCGATTCCCGAAGTATACGACTCCTTGATCATTAATGGAGAAACAATTCGCAATTCCTTTCTGAATGTTCCTCTTGATGCGGGAGATTCCCGGATCTACCTTCTGTGCTTTGATAATTTGATCCGTAAGGGTAGGTTTTGCCACCAAGGTGGAAAGAAAACCTTGAGGTACAATGTGAAGGTTAAGTTTCCGAAATTCCTCATGGAGAAGCGGTTGACTTTGTTGTAACATCAGGTTGTTACAATAAGATTTACGACTTAGCGCATCAGCCATGACGTTGGCTTTCCCTGGGGTGTAGGTTATTCCTAAGTCGAAGTCTGTGATCAATTCAACCCAACGTCTCTGCCTGAGATTCAAATCCGGTTGGGTGAAAATGTACTTCAGACTTTGGTGATCAGTGAATATTTCGCAACGATTACCGAGGAGGTAATGTCGCCAGGTCTTAAGTGCATAGACTACGGCTGCAAGCTCTAGATCATGAGTAGGATAATTCTCCTCATGTGGGTGCAATTGCCGTGAAGCGTAGGCAATTACGTGTCGATCTTGCATGAGAATGCAACCTAGTCCTTGTCGCGAGGCGTCGCAGTAGATAACAAAGTCCTTGGAGAAGTCTGGCGGTACCAGTACGGGAGCAGAGGTCAGGCGTCTTTTCAGTTCCTGAAAGCTGTGCTCACATTGTGGAGTCCATTCGAACTTTTTATCTTTCTTGAGGAGTTCGGTTAGAGGTTTAGCAACCTTGGAGAAGTTCTCGACAAAGCGACGACAATAGCTCGCTAAGCCTAGAAAACTCCGAACTTGCTTGACCGATTCAGGTGGAGTCCAATTAAGGACGGCTTGAACTCGCTCAGGGTTAACAGCAATACCTTTACCAGATATTACATGACCCAGATAGGTCACTTCTGACAACCAGAATTCACATTTAGAAAATTTGGCATAAAGGCGATGCTCTCGAAGTTTCTTCAACACTAGCCTTAAATGTTCGGCATGTTCTTCCTCGTTCTTGGAGTAGATGAGTATATCATCGAGATAAACTACGACGAATTTATCCAAATACTCCATGAAGATTGAGTTCATTAACCGAGAAAAGGTGGCTGGAGCGTTGGTTAAACCGAAGGACATGACGGTGTACTCGTATTGGCCATAACGAGTAACAAAGGCCGTTTTAGGAATGTCCCCGTTTCTGATTTTTATTTGATGGTAGCCCAACCTCAAATCCATCTTGGAGAAGACTGAGGATCCAGCGAGCTGATCGTACAGGTCGTTGATCCTGGGAAGTGGATATTTGTTCTTGATTGTGACCAAATTGACAGGTCGGTAATCTACAACCATCCGGTCCGTACCATCCTTCTTCTTGACGAATAGGACGGGGCAAGCCCACGGAGATGAGCTAGGTCGGATGAAACCCTTTTTCAAGGACTCATCGAGTTGTTTCTTAAGCTCGGCTAGTTCTAGTGGTGCCATCTTATAAGGTCTTCTAGCAATCGGAACGGTTCCGGGGATGAGGTCGATTACGAACTCAACATCCCTGTCAGGTGGAACACCTGGCAATTCCTCTGGAAAGACATCCGGGAAGTCACAGACTACCGGCACGTCCTCAAGGTCTGGCAAAGGGCTGGCGTTAAGAGAATATAATTGTCGCTTGGCTATTCGGGTCAAGACATTGACTATCTTCCCCGAAGGATGGGTGAGTTGAACAGTCCTAGAGAAGCAATCAATTTTGGCATGATGAGCTGACATCCAGTCCATACCCAGAATGATATTAATATCTGAAGATTTAAGGGCTATCAAAGATGCAAGGAAAACAAGTCTGTCGACTTGGATTTCATTTCCATAACTTACCCTAGAGGTCTGCCATCTAGAACCAGGGGTAGAAATTTCCATAGTGGATGGCAAGTCACAGAATGCAACGTTATGCAAACGAGCATAATTTTCAGATATAAAAGAATGAGAGGCTCCTGTATCGAAAAGAACAGATGCCGGGTGGCAATTAACAAGAAGCGTACCGAGAACGACGTTGGGATCCTCTTGAGCTTCTTCGGCAGAGATACAGTTGACATGGCCACGTGAAGCGGTGACCGGCTTGGCGTGGAATATTTTCCTGTCGGCTTGCCACGGCCAACAGCTTTAGCAGACTGGTTGGGGTTGGTCTGGGGACACTCACGCATATAGTGGCCAGATTCCCCACACTTGAAACAAGTCACGGAACTGGTACGTGGAGGAGCATTATTGATTGGACCCCCATAGGGCTTGGCCGGTGCAGACTGTTGAACAGGGCGAGGCGCCTGGAAAGATGGCCTCGGGGTGAATCTGGGTGGCAGGGCGGTGTTGGGCACCCACACGCGGCGCTTCTGAGGACCAGCACCGGATGAGGAACCCATGTCACGGCCATGCTTGCGTGTTGCGTCATAGTCAGTCTGACCAGTTTCAGCACTGATGGCTTTGTTGACAAGTTTCTGAAAAGATGTGCACTCATGCAGACGGAGGTCGCGGCGAAGCTCAGGACTAAGGCCCTTACGGAACCTTGCTTGCTTCTTGGCGTCAGTAGACACTTCCTCAGTTGCATATCGGGCGAGATTACCAAACTCCCTGCTATAGGCATCCACAGAAAGTCGGCCTTGGGTGAAACTGCAAAATTCTTCACGTTTACGGTCCATGAGACCCTCCGGAATGTGATGTTCACGGAAAGCCTCGCTGAACTCAGCCCAAGTAGTGACATGGCCCGCTGGGCGCATAGCTCCATAATTCTCCCACCATAGACTGGCGGGGCCTTCAAGATGATATGCAGCAAAGGTGACCTTGTCAGCCTCCGCTACCAGCGCGGAACGCAGTTTGTGAGAGATACTGCGAAGCCAGTCATCAGCGTCGAGAGGCTCGACGGAGTGGTGGAACGTGGGTGGATGCAATTTGATAAAATCACTGAGTGACACCACGTTACTCCTCTGATGGTGTGATGTGTTCTGTTCAATACGCTCCAACAAACGGTTGGTCTCCCGCTTGTTTCTCTCAGCTTCCATCATAACCTCGGCTAGGGAAGGAGGATGAGGCAGATTTGCATCCCTGACTTCACTGCCTTCGGCCTGCTCTTGAGGAGCAGGGTTAGTGCGCGTGTTGACCATCCTAGGTAAACAAGACAATGATTTAGTCAGGATGATAAAATTCCGACATAGGATATAAAGTGTAAGGAATAACTCGAAATGCAAGATGATCATCCGTATGACATGGTAAATACAGAAACTGCTTCTTTATTCCATCGTCATACACACCATACAGGGTTTAGTACAAGACCAAACAAAGTACTATTATGGTGAAAAGAGGATTACATCTCATCGGAGGCATCCCAAGCTCCTATACATTATTTTTCTACACCTCCGGAAAGAGTACAAACTAGGTCATATCCCACGAGTCACGCGGGACGATAGAAGACACAGCTAGTGCGAACTAGTGATACTACCACTAACTCAGACCGATCCGTAGTAGTCCTCGTAGAAGTCGCCTCCATAGCCTGGAAGTTCAACATGATCATCCGGAAACAGACGGTCTCGCGGAGCTTGTGGACCATAGGGGCTAGGATGAGGCCTTGGACCAACAGACGGTGGCCTGCGGGGACCGCGAGGTGGGGTGATGCCTCCTACATCACGCCAAACCATCACGTCCGGCAGAGCAGATCTCACAGGATAGAGATCGCGCATATCTGAATATCCAGCTTGCACCGCCGGTGCGAACCGAGTCAAAGTAGCCCAGTGGTCAGCACGGGTATTGAAGAGCTCTAACCTTAAGGCCCGATTTTCACGGTCCTTATCCTCGAGCATCTCAGCAGTGGTGCGAGTCCGTGAATCCTCCTGAGTGGGGTCAGCATAGATAGCCTGGAGATACCCTTGTGCTCCCGGAAGTGATCCTGGCATATACCGGAAATCAGAGTCCCGAAATAGACCAGATCTGACTCGCATAATGGTCATCATAGAGTAGGCGGCGTCCTGCACAGCCATCTCAATAGTAACCCCGAGTCCATAGGAGCAGTGAAGAGGCTCGGTGGATCCAGGATAAGATGGAAATATCCTGACAGTGCAGAGATACTGGCTTTGATTGAAGTCCCGGAATTGCTCTTCGACCGTGTACTCAGGATACCAGCGGTATCCAGCCTCAGTCATTACCCTGACCAACTTAGCAGTATGGCCGGGTACATCTAGGCATCGAGTCAGGCGAACCACTTGATTGAGGTCGCGAGTGGCCATCTGAAAGCACAATCATAATGCAAAGGCATTAGAACTTCTAGCAAAATTTCGGCAGCATAACAGCTGTAAATGCTCAAGAAGGATTTTGAGACATTTAACAAAGGATTTCATACGCACTCAACATCATCATATCAAAGTTCTGAGACCATCCTAGCAACATAATGTGGTAATAGAATTGAACTAGGCTTGTATCCATCAAACCTATAAGGTACTACTGATTAGTAACGCGTGATCCTAATAGAGAGAATAGATCCTAATTCCTTAACCCCCGGTGGAAGAATAGACTGACTCAGATCAGAATGTCATAAGGTAAAGGAGTAAAAAGAGCCTTACGTTCCAACCCACAAACAATTCCCCTACATATAACTAAAGAATTTCTAGACTCAACATCGACCAGTTTGGCTTGGAGAACCTACAGGCAGTCCGGCTCTGATGCCAACGCTGTCAGGACCCCGACTCGATGTCACATCGATCTAGCTGGTAACACTTCATATCACTTTGCGGCCTCACGCACGGTGTTCCCACGGGTGTCGCCTTACCTTTGCCCGGGACCGTTTGCGCCTTTTGGCTCACGTATATGATAGTGTCGCTAGCATCCATATGATAAAGAGCCCGGGCTGACATGACTAGTCGTAAACCCAAAGTGGCACAGACTTACAGGGACAGGCATCCATGACCCAGCTTCGAACGTGTCGGTCATCAGCAAGTGGGTCCGGGCTGTAGCACTGGGCTAGCAGGACTCCGGTAAACCGGACTGTAGCGGGCTAACAGGACTCTGGTACTCAAAGCGTGACATTTCCCCGAAGGGACAGACACAGGAACGAAGAAGGACACATGCCGGCCAGCCTAAGTGTTCCAGAGCAGTAGCAAGCTACCATGGCTCAGCGGTAACACTAGGAGACATTTCCCGGTAAGAGAGGCTACTAAAGATAAACAACTAGATAGTCAGATCCCACACATACCAAGCATTTCAATCATACACACAATATGCTCGATATGTGCAATACAACGAAACATCACAACATGACTCTACGACACAAGTACTTTATTTAAGGCTCAGGGAGCCATACATAACATACACCAAGGTACGGGTCTCACGACCCAACATACAAGTCATACAGTCATACAAACCAGCAGCGGAAGTAACTTGTCTGAGTACAGACAACTAGTAAAATAAAAGAGGCTTGGAAAGCCTAGCTATACTACGTGGTCCTTCACAAGCTCAGGGTCACCACCTGGGTCTTTAGCCTACTCGTTGATGTCAACGTCTACATAGAACCCATCAGAAGGGGTTGCAGCGTCTTCTGTAAAAATGTAGATTATAGCAACATGAGTACAAAGGTACTCAGCAAGACTTACATCAGATCCTACATACATGCATATTATCAAGAAGGGTTGGTGGAGTTATTGCAGCAAGCCAGCTTTGACTCTTGGCTAGACTATCCTACGATACTCCAACTTGAAATGGTTTTGCGCACACGAGTCCACTACTCACCACTTCAATACACTACCGAGGATCCACCTCCGTCTTCCTACGGAAGAGCCATCCTCGGCACTCACACTTATCTTGAGGCTTTTAGTAGTTTCCATTTACTTGTCTATGAACTGTATAGGCAACCAAGTAGTCCTTTACCGCGGACGCGGCTATTCGAATAGATCATGTTAACCCTGCAGGGGTGTACTTCTTCATACACGCTCTCACCACTTACCGTCGCTTACACGACATGTACTCGGCAACCTTCAAGCGGAAGCCCAACGTGGGTGTCGGCCACGACCTACCTAATCACCTAAGCCTCCAGTCCAGGTTTATCGCCTATTCAGGTTCCATCCGCAGGGAGTCCGGCCGAGGTTTCCCATACGGCCCCGAACGATGTGAACAGGGTTCCCGAGATACCTAACGGGTATTCGGTACACCCGGCCACGTACCTACCGCATCACAGCCCACCCCTACGGTCAGCGCTGTCCACGGCCTCCAGTAGGCTACAAACACCAGAAACTAGTTGCAACTCCTGGACGGAGAACTAGGGTGAATAAGAAGCCGAGAGGGTCCATTGGTTTCGGGCCCAATGCATGGTAGTAGCTGATTCTTAAATCACACATACAGATCTCAGTGCTTAAGGTCGGCTTCAATGAAACAACCCACCATGTACTCCTACATGGCCTCTCATCGATACCTTTACCAAATCGTGTTCACCACACCACTCCCATTACCGACATAATCATTTCACTCTAGCCCATCACCCAGATGAACCAGACCTGACACGACTCTAAGCATAGCAGGCATAGCAAGGTAGGAACAACACATACATATGGCTCAATCAACTCCTACACATGCTAGTGGGTTTCATCTAGTTACTGTGGCAATGACAGGTCATGCAGAGGAAATGGGTTCAACTACCGTAGCACACAGCAGTTTGAAACGCGTTGTCTTAATGCAGTAAAAGAGAGCAGGAGCGAGAACATGGGATTGTATCGATATGATCAAATGGTTGGTTGCTTGCCTGATGGTTCGATGCACTGATACGGTTCTTCGTTAGGGTAATCACGGTACTCCTCGGAGGCAGAACCTGTCGCAAAGGACACCGATACACAACCATCACCAAACAATGTGCAACAATATGATGCATGCATGAAACATAGCAATATGAGTGTGTTGGGCTAATGCAACTAAAACCAGAAGGGTTTGAACAAATTTGAATCATAGATTCAAATTTCAAACTCAACATGGCCTCTTAAAGTGCTTTTCCTTGTTCTGCTTGAAACATCAATTTAACTTGTTTGATCATGCAAGAAAATAGTACAGATGGATAGATTGGATTTTTCTGATCATTTTTCATATATAATTTGTCCAATTTGGAGTTACAGAATAAAAGTTATGAATTTTTGAAGTTTAAATAATATTCTGGAATTTCCTGATTTAAATTTAAATCCAGAAAATCAATTACTGCGTCAGCCTGACGTCAGTGTGACGTCAGCAGGTCAACGGAACAGGTCTGGGTCAAACCTGACAGTGGGTCCCGCATGTCAGGGTGATTATTTTAATTAAGATTAATTAAAACTAATCCTGTATAATTAGCAGGGCTGGGCCCCACCTGTCATTGACTCAGGGGAGTCAACCAGGGCCCACCCGTGGTCAAAGTCAAAGCCAGCGACGCCGGCGTTTAGCCGCCGGCGAGCCAGACGCGGCGGCGGGAGTGGTTTTGGCCATTTCGGCCACCAAAGGGGCCGCGGAGACCACCGGAGTGGAGCTGAGGACAAACCGCAGCTCTTGGCGGAGTCCGTTGGGGTCGGGGTGGCCGGAGTTGGCGCCGGCGACGACTTTGGCGGCCACCGGGGTTCGGTCGAGGATGAACTTGGCGCTAGAGGGGTCGGTGAGGCTCGTGGAGTGGCTAGCTAGGTGCTGTGGGACTCGGTGAGTAAGATGGACACCATCTTGTGGCCGGAGTGTGGTCGGAAGCACGTCGGCGACGAGGTCCGCGACGGCGCGTGCGGGTGAGCTTGGTGCGCTCGCTGTGGTGCACGAGAGAGAGAAAGAGAGGAAGGGGAAGTTAGCCCAGCTCACTGCGGTCTTGATGGAAAGGACGGCGTGGTCGGGGACGAGCTGCTGCGGCGGCGACGGCGAAGGGGATCTCCGGCGATGGCGGTTCGGGCGAGGTTGGTGCGGCGGCTTCGAGGCACGCGAGCGCTCGGGGCTCGGCTAGCTCGAAGGAGTAGAGGACGGCGGAGCTTCTGGACACGGTGGCTCGGCGTGGAGACGAAGGGGAGCACGGCTACGGCGGAGGTGCGGCGACGGTGGCGTCGGCCATGACGTGGGAGCGCGAGGGAGAGGAACTGGGGCGAATGGAGGTGTCCAGGAGGGTCGGGGCGCGACGTGGAGCTCGTCCAGGCCATCAGGGCGGCGAGAGGGGGAGGCCGGGCGGCGTGCAGCTGCGTGGCGAGCTGCGGTGCCGCCGCCGAGCACCTTGGCTGCCTGCCTGGCAAGCCAAGCAGCTCGCTGGAGCGGTGGCCGGGCTGGGCCGGCCAGGTGGGCTGGCTGGTGGGCCTGCGGTGGCGCCAGGTAAGTTTTCCCCTTTTTTTCTGTTTCTGTTTTTATTTAATATATATCTGCAACTTTGTTGAATTTAATAAAATACCTAGGCAACTTCAAAAATCACCAAACTATTCCTGGCCCATAGTTGGATTATTTCCAACATGAAACATTTTAGTTTGGAGATATTTGAGCATTTAAATATTTTATATTATTTTAAATGCCCAAATTCAAATATTTATGATTTAATTCAAAAACCCTAGGATGGCCTAGGAAAATGTGCACCACTTTTGGCAGAGGTTCTGAACCAAGACAAAAATGATGGGCATTTTAGAAGGGCATTTCAGGTTCATTGAAAAATTATTTTAGTAACCCTAGTTGGTTTCAGAGGGGACTGGGGGTTCTGTCATCCCCATTTCAAGTTTCTGATGAAAGAGTAAACATGATGCAACACTCTAATGCATGACTAGCTAGGGTGTGACAGGCCACCCCGCTGCACTCCGCTTGATGCCCCCCGATCATCTTCGGCGCCACATTGAAGGTCTTCAGCCACAGGCCGAAGTGAGGGGTGACGCGGAGGAAGGCTTCGCAGACAACAATAAATGCGGAAATATGGAGGATGGACTCCGGAGCCAAATCGTGGAATTCCAACCCATAGTAAAACATGAGCCCTCTCACAAAAGGATCCATCGGGAAGCCTAAACCCCGACGGAGGTGGGATACAAAAACGACATACTCGCCGGGCTCGGGGGTGGGGATGGCCTGCCCTTCGGCAGGCAACCTGTGCGAAATCTCATAAGCCAGGTACTTGGCCTCCCGCAGCTTTAGCACGTCCTCCTCCGTGACGGAGGAGGGCATCCACCGGCCCTGGAGGTCGGAACTGGACATCGTTGAAGGTCCGAAGCGCTCGAATCTGGAGCTCTAGGTGCTGGAACTTGGAGCGGGGAGAGGATTTGATGGAGGATTGAAGAAAAGAAACAAGCCTTGGTCCCATTATAAAGAGGGAGAATACCAAGAGCCGTCTTCGTGACCGTTTGGTACTCTCCTTCGATAGAGGGGGCGTGGCGACGGGCGCGGTTGGCTTACCCACGTCCGTATTGATGAGAATCCCGGATTAAGGGGGAACACAATCTCTGCTTCGACAAGACGTGCCAAGGAAACCGCTTCGCTAAATGCGCTGAGGTGGTAGAGTAAAAAATGATTCAAGTAATGGCTTGGTAGTGGCGTGACGCCATGCCGCAAAAAACGTCAGCAGATTGAACTTGTGTATATGTTATTCTCTCTACGGTGGAATGTGGAATTTATTTTGCAGAGCCGGACACTATCCTAGTGTTCACAATCTTCTATTATTCGGAGGAAGAACCCGCCTTGCAATGCCAAGCAATATACGCGCCAGACTTATCGTCATTGAAGCCTGGTTCAGGGGCTACTGAGGGAGTCCTGGATTAGGGGGTGTCCGGATAGCCGGACTACCATCATTAGCCGAACTATCATCGGCCGGACTATCATCATCGACCGGACTCCAAGACTATGAAGATACAAGATTGAAGACTTTGCCCCGTGTCCGGATGGGACTTTCCTTGGCGTGGAAGGCAAGCTTGGCGATACGGATACGCAGATCTCCTACCATTGTAACCGACTCTATGTAACCCTAGCCCTCTCCGGTGTCTATATAAATCAGATGGCTCTAGTCCGTAGGACACAACAACAACCATTACAATCATACCATAGGCTAGCTTCTAGGGTTTAGCCCCCTTGATCTCGTGGTAGATCCACTCTTGTAAACATCCACAATATCAATATCAATCAAGCAGGACGTAGGGTTTTACCTCCATCAAGAGGGCCCGAACCTGGGTAAAACATCGTGTCCCTTGTCTCCTGTTACCATCGGCCTAGACGCACAGTTCGGGACCCCCTACCCGAGATCCGCCGGTTTTGACATAGACAGCCGCCCTTCTGGGGGTACCATGAATTTCACATGGTTGATCGAGTATGCTGCTTGGGCCTGATGGGCCTGAGCTGTTCTTTTTCCGCTGACCGGACTGGGGGCCGCTGAATTTGGAACCAACTTCCCTGGCTTGACATTTATGATGATTGCGCCGAGGCTTAAGGATGCCGCCTCGTGTTTCCTGCGTATTGTCCTGGATCGTGGAGGTATGTTGGCGTCGAGGTATGTGCCTTGGGATCTCTTTCTTAGGTTGAGGTAGC
The DNA here is from genome assembly GCF_018294505.1 of Triticum aestivum. NCBI lineage: Eukaryota > Viridiplantae > Streptophyta > Magnoliopsida > Poales > Poaceae > Triticum > Triticum aestivum. Next base: position 227,756,522 of record NC_057804.1, on the reverse strand, counting down.
GAATTAGGCTGTGTGCCCTTTCTCGGGGCGGTCGAGTCCATATTCCTTGGTGGCCAGGACCTTGGTCCATCTGTCAGTGAGCAAATCTTGGTTAGCTTTGAGGTGCTGTTGCTTCTTTTGCAGGCTCCTCGCAGTGGCCATAAGCCATCGTTTAAAGCGAATTTGTTCCACGAGATCCTCAGGCACACCGAATTCATATTTGTCGAGACTCACCTTGTCTTCATAGGGGGACATATAGTTGTTCCTCTCCACGTCCGTGGCCAGTCCGGCTTGCTTGAAGGCGGGCTGGTCAGGATGGCATTCATCTTCGGCACCATCCAGATTGTTTTTGTCTCCTGTGCTGGTATTGTTGTGGCGGGGCTTGGAGCGGCGTTCACGTCGCCCATGCTTAGCTTTCTTCCCTGAGGGGTTATCCTCCATTGCCTCATCGCCATTGGTTTCCTTCAGAGTGTCCACCATATATATATATATATATATATATATATATATATATATATATATCCTATGAGGAGGTGGCTGTCCACCGCCCCGTGGGCGGTGGTTCCTATTCTTCTCCTACATCGTCGTCCATACTGTCGATGTCTTCAGAGTCGAAGTCAAGCACGTCGGATAAATCATCGATCGTGGCAATGAAATGGGTGGTGGGTGGGCAACGAATTCCTTCGTCGCCTGCTTCCCACTTGAGCCAGACATAGTTTGGCCAAGAGCCTCCTGACAAAGAGAGAGACTTTAATGAGTTCAGCATGTCGCCAAAGGGCGAGTGCTGGAAGATATCCGCAGCGGTGAACTCCATTACCGGAGCCCCACCAGCTTCGGTGGGTTTAGGAGTGCGCCGACTGGAACCTACAGCCGGATACGAGTCCGAGGGTCCAGTGTCACAGGCTTCCTTAGGGGTGAGACCTGTGTTCGGCTCTACCGCTGATGAGTGTGCGGCCTCTGGGCTCCTGCAGGGGCGATATCCCACGCATTATCTTACAACAGGTCTAAGCCGTGATCATCGTGACTGTCCAGCGCTCCTGGCACATGCCCGAATCCATTGAAGATCAAGTCTCTGCGGATATCGGCCGTGTACTTCAAGTCTCCGAACCTGACCTGGTGGCCAGGGGAGTAGCTATCGGTCTGTTCCAGATGGCCAAGCGAATTGGCCCGCAATGCGAAGCCGCCGAAGACGAAGATCTGTCCTGGGAGAAAAGTCTCACCCTGGACCGAGTTGTTGTTGATGATTGAAGGAGCCATCGAGCCTTGCAGCGACGACACAAAGGAACTCTCAATGAAAGCACCAATGTCGGTGTCAAAACAGGAGGATCTCGGGTAGGGGGTCTCGATCTGTTTGTCTTAGGATAATGGTAATAGGAGGCAACGGACACAATGTTTACCCAGGTTCGGGCCCTCTTGATCGAGGTAAAACCCTACTTCCTGCTTGATTGATATTGATGATATGAGTGTTACAAGAGTTGATCTACCACGAGATCGTAGAGGCTAAACCCTAGAAGCTAGCCTATGATGATTATGATTGTGATCGTCCTTCTAAGGACTAAACCCTCTGGTTTATATAGACAGCGAAGGGGGCTAGGGTTTACATGGAGTTGGTTACAAAGAAGGAAATATAATATCCGGATCGCCAAGCTTGTCTTCCATGCAAAGGAGAGTCCCATCCGGACATGGGATGGAGTCTTGAGTCTTGTATCTTCACGGTCCAATAGTCCGGCCAAAGTATATAGTCCGGCTGTCCGGATACCCCCTAATCCAGGACTCCCTTAGTGGAGGACGGGGCGGCTGAACCAGCGGGATAACAAGATGGACGACAGATCCTCATCTGGGGAGGTGGACAAGGGACGTCGAGCTGTTGCGTTGGACGATGTCGTCGGGGAAGGGGCACCTGCTGGGCAGCGGTGAGGTGGCGGACAGAGGAGGGTGGGGTTCCGCGGCTGGAGCGGAGGGGTTATGGCGGCCTGGGATTTCGAATGGAGAAAAGGGGGCGATGGGAGGGGGTGAACCAAGACTTAGGGATGCGCTTGTCCAAAATGTTGGGTGTGTTACAAAAGTACCCCCACCGATTTGAACTAGCTGCCCTTTCGGCTCAGGGTTAGAAGGACGATTTCACGTGTTGGGATTTGGTAGCTGGAGGGAGTTTTCGTGCGCGTTGTAATTTCCGGATAGCAAGGCACGGGTTGTGAAGGCGCCAGTTTTGCGAGCACGATATCTGAATTTTCGGGATATAACAAGGCGCGGGTTGAATTTTAGGGACAAGCCTAACGTGTAATATTGTACTTGTACGTACCAAATCAATTTGCACTTCCCTCAACCAAAAAAATGAAAAAAAAATAAAACTATTCACGCCACACAAAGAGAGAGTCTTGCCCCGTTTTACTATACAAATGCTATTCAAAGCTACTCCCTCCCTCCATCTATATAGGGCTGAATGCGTTTTTTGATGCTAACTTTGACCAAATATTAGAGCAATAATATATGACATGCAACTTACACAATGCACACTATTAAATTCCTGTGTGAAAGGAGCTTTCAATAATATAATTTTCACATTGTGCATGTCATGTACTATTAATCCTGTCAATAGTCAAAGGCGGTCTTAAAAAACACATTACACCCTATATAGATGGAATGAATGAGTATGAATCCATGTTATGTCCAATTAAATTTTTTCGCTGGCTGTAAAATGCATGTAACCTACTCATACCAACATTTTAGTGCATTCTAAATGTCTATACTACCTCTGCATTCGAACTGAATTTGAATTCCTTTCTCTATATCAATAAGAATCTACAATCATGATTGTTGCCAACTTCAACCATCATTCGTGTATTACCTTAATAACACACCACATGAATACTATAGAGATAGATATGAACTATGTGTACTATATGAACTGGAATTCTATTTTTTGAATACACTTGATGTTGATTCCAAATAATAGTACATTTGATGTACTAACTATATAATTATAATCTAAACCATGTTCCATACGTACACTGTGTTTATCGTACAAAGTATAGTGCCCTGCCCCCCTACATTATGACAAGTATTTAGCCCTGAGCTGCAAAAGCCACACATTAGCCCAAATTATAATAAATGTTCTATATATTATATGTAGTACTAGCAAGATGCCCATGCGTTCCACAGAACATCAACATGATCAAGGGGAGGCCTAATTTGCAAATGTGGAGAGGGGTGTGGGTATATTTTTTAAGAATTGCCATAATTTCCTTCCTATCCATCAGATATAAATCGAACGGCCTATATTGCAGGATGGCAGGCACACCATCATCAACAACTCTATTTTTTACAAGAGTACAGATAAAATATATTATATGTAGTGTAACATGTTCATAACCACACCATGTGTATCACCGTTATACATATTCACACATGTATCGGTTTAAAACATTATGATAAATTCTTCAAATATCCGAATTCGCTTTTTATAATGAATTATGATATCTATTCGTATTTTACACCCACACAATCCTCTTATCTTTGTAGCTAGCGCTAACATTCTCTCATGCATGCACACGCCCGCATCCCTCTCACCCTCCCTCAGCATTCTCTAGCTCCATCGTGCAAATTCGTCTTTTCACTTTAGTTCATTCACCCACGGTGTGTGTAGGCCCCCCAGCTCCTTCTTTACGGCACACATCGATCAATATGCCTCTCTAGCCAGGTGTACCTAGCACAAACATAAGCTTCCCCTCTTCTCTTATCACCGTCCATGCCTCACTCCCACCACTCTTTTCATCGATCTCGTACTCGCACACTCCTTCCCCCTCGATATAGTATGCCTCTCGCACCACCTCCTAGATGCATCCCTCTCTCTCTATCCTTCTCCTTGTGCCTTATTTGCTTATAACACATACATGCATGTATACCAATCGATCTCCCAACATATACCTAGGTCGACTATAGCTATTTCCACCCCACCCATCGATCGACGTACCTCACAAGTGATGTCTCTCCTTTCTCTGACAAAGGACGATTGATCTTCCTATGTATTTATGTCTGCTTACCATAGCCATATTGTCCACCCTCATCATTTGTGCATGCCTCCTAACACGTCTCTCACACGCACGTGCACAGACAGGCAGCCATCCCCTCTCTTATTGATATTGCAGGTGTGCCGTCCGTTTGTCTAGCAAGCCTCTCCCACCATTTGTTAGAAGCTACTCCACTATCACTCCCTCCAACACTCTAGCTCTGTCTCTCTCCCAACCTTACTCCTCTCCAACACATATGCATGGATGCCGATTGATCCCCCTTACTACATGAGGTAGATCACCGCACCCATGAGGGCACGATGTTCATCGACGATGGACGCACTCTTTAGCACTGTCGATAGGCCGCCCGGCAACTCTGCTTGGACAGAGGTTGTTGGCGGAGTGGGCAGGACCCCCCCCCCCCCATCAAAGGTTGCTGCTCGCCTGATCCTAGAGCTTTAAAGGTCTCCAGGACTGTGTCCAACTGCGGGCCGAATCTAAGATCGCCCCCGCCGTCGACAAGCACGGCAACCGCTGCTCCCGTGTTTCCGGCCCCAGAGATATGCCCTCCCTGGTCCGGGTACTGCTGAGACGACACCTCGGTGTCGCGCCTAGGCTTCGGGGAAGGGGACTCTGGAGACGTCTCGCTCTCCAGGGCATCTGAGCTCAGCAAATCCTCCGATGAGGACTGTTCGGCGCGGGACCTCGCCGGGCTGCACAAAGTATGGCGATAGTTAAACTACTACATCCTTATGACCTCGGGCACGTAGGCATGTTCGGATTTCGTATACTAACGACTTTACCAGGGGCTGGGCCCTGGGATCCCACTCAGGGATGCTATGGGCAGCCGTGGTGGATGCCTCCGGGAGGGAACCTTTCCCCCTCTTTGGCGATTCGGCCTCCAGGGATGAGGAAGCCGTCCTTTTCTCCCCCCCCCTGTGGAGGACTCGTCTTCTTCCTCCTCCTCTTCATCTTTGGAGGAGGGATGGTCCCTGGAGTCTTCGAATTTTGTGTCCGAAGCGTCGCGGCGACGGAGGCCGCTCCGGGTCTTCTTGACCTTCTTGGAGGCCGCTTTCTTCGGTGCCTCGTAAGGCGTTGGGACCAGCATCTTCGTCAGAAGAGGTCCTTCTGGTTCCTCCGGTAGCGGGGCTGGATAGTGTATCCACCCCACCTTTTTTGTCCATTCCTGGGATTATTGTAGAAAGCATGATAAAAGCATCTCCCTCGGGACATGCTAGCTAAAACATGGATGGACAGAGCACAACAATGACTTACCGGACTTGTAGAGCACAATAGTTGATACCCGTGGTCCTCGGCGGAGTCCGGCCACGGTTTGCCGGACTTGAAGAGCACCTTCCAGATGTCCTTGTGGGAGGAGCCGTAGAGCTCACGTAGGGTCTGGTGCTCGGCAGGGTCGTATTCCCACAAATTGCATCCTCAAGGCTGGCAAGGGAGAACCAGGCGAACTAACATCACCTGGACTACGTTGACGAATTTGACATCCTGATCGACCACGCTCCGGACGCGCATTTGGAGCACTGACAGCTCATCGGATGAGGACTAGTTTAGACCCTTCTCGGGCCAGGACATGAGCCGCAGTGGGGCTCCGAATCTGAATTCAGGAGTAGCGGCCCACTTTTTACCGCGCGGTTCGGTGATATAGAACCACTGCTGCTGCTACTCCTTGACGGAATCATTGAAGGCGCCTGTCGACCATGTGACCTTGGGCATCTTGCTCACCATGGCGCACCCGCACTCGGCATGCTCTCCATTCACCACCTTGGGCTTCATGTTGAAGATCTTCAGCCATAAGCCGAAGTGGGGCGAAATAGGGAGAAAAGCCTCACACACGACGATGAACGTCGAGATGTTAAGGAAAGAATTTGGGGACAGATCATGAAAATCAATCCCGTAATAATACATGATGCCGCGAGCAAATGGGTGAAGGGGAAACCCGAGCCCCCAGACAAAATGAGGAAGAAACACGACCCTCTCGTGGGGCTCCGGAGTGGGGACGATCTGTCCCGCTGGCGGAAGATGGTGGCCGATTTTCTTGGCCGGGTACTCGGCCTCTCGGAGCTTTTTGATATCCCTCTCCCGGATAGTAGAGGCCATCCATTTGCCTCCTGCTCCAGATCCGGACATCTTCAGATAACCTCTCTTCGATGGAGAAGAAGAGTGCTTGGGCGCTAGGGCTCGAGCAAAGGGGAATGTACTAGAGGAAGGGAAAGGCGTGGGTAAAGAGGAAGAAATCTTGTCTCTTTATAGAGGCGGTAAAAGCTTTTGCGCCTCCCCACTTGCCTAGTGGAACCCGCTCGTTCCCCACTCATCACGATTAGCGGTGCGGTTGGGCTACCCGTGCCCGTATTAATGAAAGCCTCGCGATAAGGGGAGCACAATCTTTGCTTCGACGAGACCCCTCGCAACATCTGCGGTGTTTGGTAGTAGAGAGACGGTTCAATAATGACTCGTCCATGGTGCTATCCCATGCTATCCAAAGATGTCAGCAGATTATGTTTGTGGAATATCATTCTCTCCATGATGGCATGTGAAGATCATCTTGCAGATCCGGACACGATTCAAGTGTTCGGTAATTACTTTGGAGTATTCGGAGATGGAACCCGCCTTGCAATGCCGAAGACAATCTACCGCCGGACTCATCGGCATTGAAGCCTGGTTCAGGGGCTACTGAGGGAGTCCTGGACTAGGGGGTATCCGGACAGCCGTACTATATACTTTGGCCGGACTGATGGACCGTGAAGTTACAAGACTCAAGACTTCGTCCCATGTCCGGATGGGACTCTCCTTTGCGTGGAATACAAGCTTGGCGATCCGGATATTAGATCTCCTTCTTTGTAACCGACTCTGTGTAAACCCTAGCCCCCTCCGGTGTCTATATAAACCGGAGGGTTTGGTCTGTATAGGGACAATCATAATCATCATAGGCTAGCTTCTAGGGTTTAGCCTCTACGATCTCGTGGTAGATCAACTCTTGTAATACCCATATCATCAATATCAATCAAGCAGGAAGTAGGGTTTTACCTCCATCAAGAGGGCCTGAACCTGGGTAAAACATTGTGTCCCTTGCCTCCTGTTACCATTAGCCATAGACGCACAGATCGGAACCCCCTACCGAGATCCGCCGGTTTTGACACCGACACTAGGGCAAATAGGGTTAATTCCTTTAATGAAACAGAAATATTCCCAATAAAAAGAATATTGGGACTTGGTCTAGGATGGAAATGACATGAGCTAGGGATGGGAATGATGGTGACAAGCCACTATAAAACCTAGGAAGACATGATCTTCCCAAGTTTCAGAACCACACAACCACAGAAAAGCAAATTAAATCCAGAAATACAAGAAAATCCTCAGAAAAAGAAAAGGGCAAAATCCAGGCTGTTACACCAGCCAAGTTCTATAATTAAAATTCCCACTAGTATATGAAAGTGACAACATAGGCGACTCTCTATCATGAAGATCATGGTGCTACTTTGAAGCACACGTGTGGAAAAAGGATAGTAACATTGCCCCTTCTCTCTTTTTCTCTCATTTTTTATTTGGGCCTTCTCCTTTTTTATGGCCTCTTTTATTTTTTATTTTTCGTCCCGAGTCTCATCCCGACTTGTGGGGGAATCATGGTCTCCATCATCCTTTGCTCACATCGGACAATGCTCTAATAATGAAGTTCATCACACTTTTATTTACTTACAACTCAAGAATTACAACTCAATACTTAGAACAAAATATGACTCTATGTGAATGCCTCCGGCGGTGTACCGGGATGTGCAATGATTCAAGAGTGACATATATGGAAAAATTATGAATGGTGGCTTTGCCACAAATACAATGCCAAGTACATGATCATGCAAAGCAATATGAGAATGATGAAGCGCGTCATAATAAACGAAACGGTGGCAATTTGCATGAAAATATATCTCAGAATGGCTATGGAAATGCCATAATAGGTAAGTATGGTGGCTGTTTTGAGGAAGGTAATGGTGGGTGTTATGGTACCAGCGAAAGTTGCATGGCACAAGAGAGGCTAGCAATGGTTGTAGGGTGAGAGTGCATATAATCCATGCACTCAACATTAGTCCTAAAGAACTCACATACTTACTACAAAAATCTACAAGTCATCAAAACAAAGTACTACATGCATGCTCCTAGGGGAAGGGTTGGTAGGAGTTAACCATTGCACGATCTCTACCTCCACTCATAAGGAAGACAATCAATAAATAAACCATGCTCCAACTTCATCAAATAACGGTTCACCATACGTGCATGCTATGTGAATCACAAACTTTAACACAAGTATCTCTCAAATTCACATTTAATCCACTAGAATGACTCTAATATCACCATCTTCATATCTCAAAACAATCATAAAGAATAAAACTTCTCATAGTATTCAATGCACTTTATATGAAAGTTTTTATTATATCCATCTTGGATGCCCATCATATTAGGACTAATTTTATAACCAAAGAAAATTATCATGCTGTTCTAAAAGACTCTCAAACTAATATAAGTGAAGCATGAGAGTTCAACAATTTCTACAAAATAAAACCACCGCCGTGCTCTAAAAAGATATAAGTGAAGCACTAGAGCAATATTGTCTAGCACAAAAGATATATGTGAAGCACAGAGAGTATTCTAATATATCATGATTCATGCATGTCTCTCCAAAAAGTTGTGTACAACAAGGATGATTGTGGTAAACTAAAAATCAAAGACTCAAATCATACAAGACACTCCAAGCAAAACACATATCATGTTGTGAATAAAAATACAGCCTCAAGTGAAGTTACCGATAAACGAAGACAAAAGAGGGGATGCCTTCCGGGGCATCCCAAAGCTTAGGATTTTTTTTGTCCTTGAATTTTTACCTTGGGGTGCCTTGGGCATCCCCAAGCTTAGGATCTTTCCACTCCTTATTCCATAGTCCATCAAATCCTTACCCAAAACTTGAAAAACTTCACAACACAAAACTCAACAGAAAATCTCCTGAGCTCCGTTAGTATAAGAAAATAAATCACCACTTTACGGTACTGTTGCAAACTCATTGTTTATTTATATTGGTGTAATATCTACTGTATTCCAACTTCTCCATGGTTCATACCACCCGATACTACTCATAGATTCATCAAAATAAGCAAACAACATGCGAAAAACAGAATCTGTCAAAAACAGAACAGTCTGTAGTAATCTGTAACTCTCGAATACTTATGTAACTCCAACAATTCAGAAATAAATTGGTAGACGTTAGGAATTTTTCTATTAATATTCTCCTAAATGAATCAACTTAAAAGCACTCTTCTATTAAAAATGACAACTAATCTCGTGAGTGCAAAAGTTTCTGTTTTTCAGCAAGATCCAATTAACTTTCACCCAAGTCTTCCCAAAGGTTCTACTTGGCACAAACACTAATTAATGCTTAAAACCACATATAACCAGAGGTTAGATAGATTATTTATTAGTAAATAGGATAAGAAAATCAAAGAAGAAAAATAAAATTGGGTTGCCTCCCAACAAGCGCTATCGTTTAACGCCCCTAGCTAGGCATTGATAATTTCAATGATGCTCACATAAAAGAGAAAAATTGAAGCACAAAGAGAGCATCATAAACATGTGACAAATACATCTAAGTCTGAAATACTTCCTATGCATAGGCATTTTATAAACAAACAAATTATCAAGGCAAGCAAAAACTAGCATATGCAAGGAAGAAGAAAGAGACCATAGCAATCTCAACATGAAGAGAGGTAATTTAGTAACATGAAAATTTCTATGACCATATTTTACCCTCTCATAATAATTACATGTATGATCATAATAAAATTCAACAATATAGCCATCACATAACATATTTTCAACACGATCCACATGCATGAGAAGTTGACACTCTTCCAAAATAGTGGGATTAGCATTAACTAAAGACATGACCTCTCCAAACCCACTTTTATCAAAAATTTCATAAGATTGAACATTCTCCAAATATGTGGGATCTAAAGTTAACACCCTTCCAAACCCACTTTCAATATTATTCCAAACATTATTATGAATCTCATATTCATCATGGGGCTTAAATACATTTTCAAGGTCATAAGAAGAATCACCCCAATCATGATCATTGCAACAAATAGTGGACATAGCAAAAATAGCATCCCCAAGCTTAGGGTTTTGCATATATTAACACAATTGACATTAATAGAATTACAGTAAAATCATTGCAATCATGCTTTTTATTCAAGGAGCTATCGTGAATCTCTTCATAAATTTCTTCATCACAATTTTTAGATTCATGAATTTCAAGCAAAACTTCATAAAGATAATCTAGTGCAAAAAACTCACTAGCAATTGGTTCATCATAATTGGATCTCTTAAAAAGGTTAACAAGTGGATGAGGATCCATAAACTTTTAGCAAGCAAAGATGCAAGCAAAAAGAAGGCACATGGTAACACAAGCGAACAAAAGATCGAACGGAAGAGGGGAAAAGAAAAGGAAAATATTTTCGAAAATTGTTTTAGATTTTGGGGAGAGGAAAATGAGAGGCGAATGGCGAATAATGTAATACAAGAGAGATGTTTATGATGGTTACTTGGTATGGCTTGACTTGACGTAGATCTCCCCGGCAACGGTGCCACAAATCCTTCTTGCTACCTCTTGAGCTTGTGTTGGTTTTCCCTTGAAGAGGAAAGGTTGATGCAGCAAAGTAGCGTAAGTATTTCCCTCAGTTTTGAGAACCAAGGTATCAATCCTGTAGGAGACGACGCATAAGTCACCGAATACCCAAACAAACAATCAACAACTTGCACCCAACGCGATAAAGGGGTTGTCAATCCCTTCACGGTCACTTGCAAAAGTGAGATCTGATAGAGATAGATAAACGGTAAAGTAAATATTTTTGGTTTATAGATAGGAAAGTAAAGATTGCAAAATAGTAGATCACAAACTAGCTAGATGTAAATGGGATTAAATAATATAGAAAAGTGACCCGGGGGCCATAGGTTTCACTAGTGGCTTCTCTAAAGACAGCAAGTATTACGGTGGGTGAACAAATTACTGCCGAGCAATTGATAGAAAAGCGCATAGTTATGACGACATCTAAGATAATGACATTGAACATAGGCATCAAATCCGTGTCAAGTAGACCGACTCCTGCTTGCATCTACTACTATTACTCCACACATCGACTGCTATCCTGCATGCATCTAGAGTATTAAGTTCATAAAGAACGGAGTAACGCATTAAGCAAGATGACATGATGTAATGGAATTAACTCAAGCAATAAGATGAAAACCCCATCTTGTTATCCTCGATGGCAACAATACAATACGTGCCTTGCTGCCCCTACTATCACTGGGAAAGGACACCGCAAGTTGAACCCAAAGCTAAGCACTTCTCCCATTGCAAGAAAGATCAATCTACTAGGCCAAACTAAACCGATAATTCGAAGAGACTGGCAATGATATCAAATCATGCATAAAAGAATTCAGAGAAGAACAAAATAATAATCATAGACAATCTTGATCGTAAATCCACAATTCATCGTATCTCGGAGAACACACCACAAAAGAGTATTACATTGAATAGATCTCCAAGAACATCGAGGAGAACATGGTATTGAGAATCAAAGAGAGAGAAGAAGCCATCTAGCTAATAACTATGGACCCGAAGGTCTGTGGTAAACTACTCACGCTTCATCAAAGAGGAAATGGTGTTGATGTAGAAGCCCTCCATGATTGGATCCCTCTCTGGGAGGATGCCGGAGAAATCCCCTAGATGGGATCTCATCGATACAGAAGGTTGCGGCGGTGGAAAAGTGGTTTCGTTGCTGTAATGGATGTTTTTAGGGTATAAGAGTATATATAGGCGAAGGAACTAGGTTAGGGTAGCCACGAGGGGCCCATGAGGGCGGGGGCGTGCCCTACCCCCCTAGGTGTGCCCTACTACCTCGTGGCTTCCTTGTTGCATCTCTGACTTCATATCCAAGTCTTCCGGTTTGCTTTCATTCCAAGAAAGATCATCGCGAAGGTTTCATTCCGTTTGGACTCTGTTTGTTATTCCTATTCTGCAGAACTCTAAAATAGGCAAAGAAACAGAAACTGTCACTGGGTCCTCGGTTAATAGAATAGTCCCAAAAAGAATATAAACTAGAACAAATATGCATATTAAACATCCAAAATAGATAATATAATAGCATTGAACAATCCAAAGTTATAGATACGTTGGAGATGTATCACGCTGGTCGACAAGGGCGATGGGATGGTCTGGGAATGTGGAAGGCAGCGGTCTCCTAGTGGTCGCCGACAGCGGTGGGGTGCGGTGAGGCGGCGCGAGCATGGGGACGGGCATGCGGTGGAGGGCCGGCAGGGTTTGGCGCGGTGGTCGGGTGCGGAAGCACGCCGGGCAGGGCGTCCTCGGATCGCATATTAGAGGAGGCCAGAGCACGGGAAGGAGGGCGACGCAGAGTTGAGGCTAGGTGCAGCGACGAGCCGAAGGACGGCGGGGACGAGGGAGCTCCTCTCCCTGGCACAAGGAGGGAGACGAGTGGAGGGTAAAGGGTATCGAGCCAAGGCTCACCCTGGCGGCGCAAGTGAGGGGAAATCGGGAGAGATAGGTCTCGATCGGGTGAGGGAAGAGGCTGCGAGGGGATTAGGCTAGGATTAAGTGCATAGGTGGGCCTTGGGCCGGCTGTGGCAGTTGTGAGGTCCAGTTGGGCTGGGCTCTCTTCTCCCTCTACTCTAATTTCTAATTCTATTTCTTAAAGAAAATAGAACTTGTAAGAAAAGAGAGAGAGAGGGGGGGTTAGGAAAAGGGTTTGAGCAAGAGAGTATTTTCTTAGGCTCACACAAATATGAGGAATTTAACAAAAATGGCCCTACAAACTAGAGGTGATTTATGGGCTGATTTGGAACATTTGTGGATAAAGTAAAATTGCAACTCTATTTTAGTAAAAGGCCCCAAAGGAAGAAATGAAGTTGAGTTGGATAAACATGAAACTTGGAGAACAACGCAAATGTGTTATGGTGTCGGTGGGAAACGACACCTATGGGATCACGAGAATTCTTTCTGCGGTTGCGGGGCGCGGGATTGTGAGAAGAGCAGGATTAGTAACCAGCACAAGGATCGTTTACCCAGGTTCGGGCCGTGAGGATGCGTAAAACCCTAGTCCTGCTTTGGTGGATGTATTGAGTGTTCTTGAGCTCTTGAACTAGCTACGGTCGCTGCGTGGTTCAAAAGAGCCAAATCCCTCTCCAGTACACCATGGGCCTCCTTTTAGAGTCGAAAGGGGTTGCCACAGTGGCACACAGGAGGTGGAAAGGCCTACAGTGCTATGAGCTTATCGCTCGTATTACAGGACAAGGCGCATTTAATGCATAGCTTAGGTGTCCTCTTGCTTTATCGGGGATGGGAGCGAGGCCCGTCTCATCCATCGCCGCTCCTCCTTGCTTCGACACGTGCCCTGGCCAGCGATGCATGCGGCGCCATGTTGGCAAGCAAGCAGCTGAGGTGGCACGGTGGTGGAGCCTCCACGAAGATCTCCATGCTGCCACACAGGCATGTGCTGAGTTCGCCTGGAAGCTGCATGTTGCCACGTAGGTGCCTGCCCAGCTGGTTGGGCTGGCTGCTTCATGTGAACGGCGGTGGAGATTTGGTTGGTGTGGGCATGCCAGTGGCCCCGATGACGCCTTTCCAAGGGTCTTGCCTGGTGGTGGTCTTGCAGGGGGACCCGACAAGGGTCTTGCCATGGCGCGCTGGTGTCCCCGACAAGGATCTTGTCGGGGTCTTGTGGGTTTCCTCGGCAAGGATCTTGTCGTGGATTGTTGCCTTCCAATCCTCATCTGATCTTGAATATTCTTTGTCTTCACAAAGATCTGCATGCCACCATGGGGGTGCCTCCCAAGCCCTGGCCCAATGTGGTTGATGGTGTTGGAGACTGTGGGTTCGAGGGTGGCTCACTCCGCTGGTGTGGGCGTGATGCCCCCGCAAGGGGCTTGTCGGGGCCGCTGAGGCTGCGTCGACAAGGGTCTTGCCGGGGGAACTTGGTTCGTCCATCTGCTCTTTATGGTCTTGGTCTTTGTCGTCGCGCTGATTGTCTTGTGCCTTCGGCTTCTCTCCGGCTCCCCTCCTTTGCCCTGCTATGTGCGGCCGTGGCGCGTGGCTCTGACTGCTCGTGCACAAGTAAAGAGGTCAAAAGGAGAGCCCCTACTTTTGTACACCGACAGGAGCCTCGGGCCTGGGCCACACATAAGCGTGACACGTTGTTGGGCCAGGCCCAAAACGGTGCGCGAGCAGGCGGGGCGGATTTTACGGCGGTAACTGTTTCATCTGCTGCGCTTCCCCATGACCCACGTCGAATGCGCGACGTGGGGGTCTCGCGTGTGCGTGTGACCGAAGCACGCTGGCGTCATCTTATGGTGGACAGTAAAGAGGCGTCTTGCGTGTCTCTTCGAGACCGCAGGGCCACTGCTCATTTACTGCCCTTACTTGGGAACCATCTCTCCACGCATCCCATTGCTCCCGCCTCTTGCGCCACGTTTGCTGCATGCATGACGCAGAGTGAATGAAAAGTGCGCGAGATATGGGAAGTCACGCGTGCATGGGTCGATTCCCACGCGGCTTCACTTGAGCGGGGTGGGCAGTTGACGTCCCCGCCCGTTGTCACTTCAATGGGCCAGATTGGCCGAGAGGGGCGGATGAGCCCCGCCCCGCCCCTTTATAAAGAGGGGGGCAGGAGGAACAGCGCCTCTCAATCCTCCGTCATCTGCTTCTCCTCATTCCTGCTTCCTCCTTCCTTCTGCCATGGCGAGGGGGCGTGGCGACGCTTCATCGGTGGCGGCGAGGGTCTCGGCTAGACAACGCATCGCCCCTCCCCAAGAGCTCATAGCGGCGGAGCCGGCCGTTAGAGGTAAGGGGAGGGGGCAAGGTCGAGGCCGTCATGCCGCTCGAGGGAGAGTAGGACGGGGCGGCAGATCGGCCTCGCCTCCGCTAGCGGCCCCTCCCCCGATGGTGGGCCACGTCGGGGATAACCCTTACGAGTTCTTCATCAGGCTGCGCCAGCGGCCGCGCCGTCGTCTTCGCCTCCCGATCCCATTTGCGCGGGAGATGGAGCTGGACCCGCTGCAGGTGCTGTGGATGCATATGAGGGGCTGTGGGAACAGCGACACATGGTTCGACGTCGAGTTCCCCACCCCTCACGTCATGTATCTTCGCCGAGGGTGGAAGACTTTTGCCCACGTTCACAGCCTGACGGAGGGGCTCACTCTCCATTTCAAATTAATGGAGAGCGGCCTCCTCTCCGTCAAGGTCTTTGGGCACTTCGGGACTCGCGTAAGGTGCTGCGTGGAGAGCTCCTCTGACGATGAAGATTCCTCCTCGAGCGAGAGTGGCAAGGAGGACAGCGGCAACAACGACGAGGGTAGCGGGCGGCAGGATGACGGGTCCGACTAAGCGTCTGGCGCCGCTCCGGGCGACACCGGCGACCCCATCATTTGTGTTGCCGGCTCCTTGAACTTCTCGGGGTCGTCTCCTTGGGCGGCTGGCGTTGCGAGGCTGCGGAAGAGGAAGAGGGTGGGCGGCAAGGCCGTCAAGTCGGAGTAATCAGGCACCGACGCCTTCGTTGCGTATTGACGTCTTGCCGCCTCGTCTTCGAGCTATTCCCTCGGTGCCGTCATCACCAGCCAGCCCTTGGATATCCACCGAGATGTTCTCTTGGTGCTTTCTGCTGCTCGTTGCTCGCCTAGGCACCCCTTTTCCCCCTTTTTGCTTCCTTGACCTGCCTCCTGAGGAGAGGGACAAGAAAGGGATTACGGGCATCTTATCTCTTTTTAGTAAGTAAGCCTTCGGGACTTCGTTGAATTTAGAACTTGTAATCCCCTTGCTCATGGTTTTCATTCCGTATGAACTGTACCTGTACGGGATGTTTTTAATGAAAAAGGGATGTTTGCCGGGTTTTTCGTTCGTGGGAGAAAACCACGACAAGGAGCGAATCCTCGTTATTATTTAAGATAAATGTTTTTCGCCCGGCAACAGGCCTTGTCGTTTCCCCACTTTTCTTCGACCTTCCTCTCGCCCTTGGCGGAGGCAGGGATGAAGTGGGATTAGGCTCCTCGGTCCATTTCCTTGCTGCCGCGACTACAACCAAGTCCGGAACCAGGAGATAATCCTTGGGTATAGAAAAAGGGGAGCACGGTAGCCTAGAAATAAAACGAGGTTTCACATATCCCAGTTCCATAACGAAAAGCATGGTAGAGGATAAAAGACTTATCTGGATCTGCAGCCCCCGACATCCTTGGCTTGCTGTGGTTGGATCGTTGTACTTGCAGCCCCCGACAACATTGGTTTGCCGGGGTCGGGACGCCGGTCCGTTCCCTTTTCTTCCAAATAGCTCGGTAGTAGTGCTCATGTGCCCTGCAAACCAAAGAGGACAGAAAAGAACAAAGAGACGCGCACTCGGCCTCTAAGCTAGGGGTTAGCCACCGCTAAGCACTATCAACCCTAACCTAGGAAGAGACTCGACCTAGCATGCATGCTATAACTTAGCGCCCCAGCGCTTCATTTATTTATGCTTAGGGTCTGTGCCTGGCTTTGGACAAAGGGTTACATGCCTTGCCGA
Organism: Triticum aestivum; assembly: GCF_018294505.1. NCBI lineage: Eukaryota > Viridiplantae > Streptophyta > Magnoliopsida > Poales > Poaceae > Triticum > Triticum aestivum. The sequence continues at coordinate 227,739,910 of NC_057804.1, read as the reverse complement.
CAAGGCTTGTACAAAAGGTGGCTTGCTGGGAGGCCCGACAGCCGCGTCTTATGGGTAAAACTTGCAAAGATGCTCGATGTTCCATGAATTGCTCACTGGAATGGCATCTTCGGTCTCCAGGCGGACTGCACCGGGCTTGGTGACTCGTGTTACCCAATAAGAGCCTTCCCACTTTGGCGTCAACTTGCTGGAATTCTTGGCTAACTGAATGTGCCGAAGAACAAGGTCGCCTTCCTCAAAGCTTCGAGCATGAACCTTGCGGCTATGGTAGCGGCGCAAGGCTTGCTGGTAGCATGCTACTCTCACAGCCGCCCGGAGACGATCTTCCTTAAGGAGCGTTGTGTCATCTTGCCGCAATCACTCTTGCTCAAGCTCATCATAAGCGAGCACTCGAGGTGACCTGTATATGAGTTCCGTGGAGAGAATTGCTCCTGCCCCATAGACCAGGGCAAAGGGTGTCTGGCCGGTGGCTCGATTTGGCGTCGTTCTGATTCACCAAAGAACCATCGGCAACTCGTCAATCCAGCGCCTTCCACTCTTGTGTAGCTTGTCAAAAGTCTTCATTCTTAAGCCTCGCAGAACTTCAGCATTTGCTCTCTCTACTTGGCCGTTGCTCCGTGGGTGTGCCACGGAAGCAAAACAGACCTTGCTGCCGAGATCCTCAATGTATTGCATGAAGGCATGGCTTGTGAACTGTGTTCCCGTTGTCGGTGATGATCCTGTTGGGTACCCCAAAATGGCAAAGTAGTCCCTTGAAGAACTTGATGGCTAACTGCGCTGTCACCTTCCTCACTGCTTCCACCTCTGGCCACTTTCTGAACTTGTCGATTGCAACGTACAAGTACTCAAAGCCCCTGAAGGCACGAGGGAAAGGGCCCAATATGTCGAGCCCCCAGACCAAGAAGGGCCAGCTGAGAGGGATGGTTTGAAGGGCTTGAGCTGGTTGATGAAGCTTCTTTGAATGGAACTGGCATGCTTCACACTTGGTTACTAGTGTCATCGCATCCTGGAGGGCGGTGGGCCAGAAGAAACCTTGCCGGAAAGCCTTGCCGGCAAGGGTCCTCGACCCTATGTGGGAGCCACATATGCCTCCATGTATCTCTGCCAACAACTCTAGTCCTTCCTCCCGCAAGATGCACTTCAATTTCACCCCATTCGGTCTTTTTCTGTACAATACGTTGTCAACAAATTGGTACAGAGCAGACCGGCGGGCTACTCTTTCTGCCTCTTCCTCCTCCTCAAGAAGCTCTCCTTTTTGGAGGAATCGGATGGTGTGCTGTGCCCATGCCAGAGCCTGTGGCTCGACGACAAGGACCAAAGGCATCTCTTCTGCTACGGGAGCGGCCGTCTCCACGGCCATGGCCTGAGGCCCTGCCAGAGCCGGCTGCCCTGCGGCAGGATAGGCATCCACGGCAACATCTTCGCCAGCTGCTCCGGGGAGCTCGTGGGGAAGTATTTGCCAGGGCCCAGCTTCCTCCGCTTGTTTTGCCCAGTTGATGGTTTGATGGATGGTTGAGTTAAACAAAGCACAAAAGTACCTGGTTCCACAGGTAGCTTGAGGGCAGCGCGCTTTGATAGGTAGTCAGCGATGTCGTTTTCTGTCCGAGAGACATGCTCTGCCCGTATACCGTCAAAGCACTCCTCTCGTTTCCTCACTTGATCCACGTAAGCTTCCATCAACGGGCTTTGATAATCTTTGTTGATCTGCCTGACGACGAGCTGCGAATCACCCCTGACGATGAGCTTTTTCACTCCGAGGTCCACCGCGATCCTGAGACTGGCAAGCAAGCCCTCATACTCGGCGGTGTTGTTAGTTGACATCTCCCGGGGAAAGTGCATATGGATAACATACTTGAGGTGCTCTCCGGTGGGTGCGACAAGAAGCACACCAGCACCGGTGCCTTGCAGGGAAAAAGCCCCGTCAAAGTACATGATCCTGTTGCGGCTCATTTCCTTGCCGGGGAGAGTGGTCTGCTGTAACTCTTCGTCGGGCGTCGAGGTCCATTCTGCAACAAACTCTGCCAAGAATCTTCTCTGAATCGTTGAGGTGCTTTCGAACTTTAAACTGAAACTTGATAGCTCCAGGGCCCATTCCACGATCCTCCCCATTGCATATGGGTTATGCAGTATCCATTGCGATGGGAGGCGGTGACCATGGTGATCTCGTGCGCTTGGAAGTAATGACGCAGCTTCCTCGAAGCCATGAGGAGGCCGAAGAGCAATTTTTGCACACCTGAGTACCTCGACCTAGCCCCCTACAAAAGGGAGCTGACGAAATAGACTGGGTGCTGCACCATTTTCTTCTTCTGCGTCACCTCACCTAGTCGCGTGAGCCCTGTCGCGCTGGCGTCAGCCTCTGCTGGGGACTCAGTCTTGCCGGGACCGAGCCCTGCCGGGGAGGGTTCCGGCTCACCATCCGTTGACTCTGCCGTTGCTGCTGCCTCTTCGTCAACCTCTCTCTGCGCCACTAGTGCAGCGCTAACCACCTGATTCGTTGCCGCTAGGTACAGTAGCATCAGTTCTTGTGGTTTGGGTGCAACCAGCACTGGGGTAGAGGAGAGGTACTTCATCAAATCCTGAAGCGCTGCCTCAGCCTCCGAGGTCCACTCCATTGGGCCCGTCTTCTTCAAGATCTTGAAAAAGGGAAGGGCATGCTCCGCGGAGTTGGAGATGAATTTGCTCATGGCGGCAATGCAGCCAGTGAGCCGACGCACGTCTTTGATCCATTTAGGTGCCTCAATCTGCTCGATGGCCTTGATCTTATCTAGGTTTGCCTCAATCCCGTGTTGTGACACAAAAACCCGAGAAGCTTGCCGGACGGGACACCGAAGACACACTTCTCAGGGTTCAGCTTGAGATTGATCTTGCGCAGGTTTGCAAATGTTTCCTCCAGATCTTGCACACGTGTTGCTTTGTCCTTGGTTTTGACCACTATGTCATCCATATAAGCTTCCATGTTTCTATGTAGCCGGGGCTCAAAACCAATTTGGACTACTCTTGCAAAGGTTGAGCCAACACTCTTCAACCCGAATGGCATCCATAAAAAGCAATACGTACCACATGGGGTGATGAATGTTGTCTTCTCCTTGTCTTCTTTCGTCATGAAGATCTGGTGGTACCCTGAGTAGGCGTCGAAGAATGATAACAGGTCACACCCAGTTGTGGAGTCGACAATCTGGTCGATGCGCAATAACGGGAAGGGATCTTTTGTACAAGCCTTATTGATGTCTGTGTAATCAATACACAATCTCCCCTTCCCTTTTCCCTTGCGCACCACTACCGGGTTGGCCAACCACGTCGGATGGAGCACCCCCTTACGAAGCCTGCCGCCTCTAGTTTTCTGATCTCCTTCGTGATGAACTTCTACCTCTCCAGAGCTTGCTTCCTGACCATATGCTTGACGGGCCGTGCATGGGGACAGACAACAAGATGATGCTCAATCACTTCCTTGGTAATGCCGGGGATGTCGAAGGCTTGCCATGCAAACACATCGACATTTGCCCGCAGGAAGGTGACGAGCTCGCTTTCCTATTTGCTGTTGAGAGTGGATCTTATGGTAAAAGCTCCCCCCTGTGTCGTCCTCCTTAATGGGCACCTTCTTGGTCTCTGGTGGTGCAGCTCTGGACTTCTTGCTCTTCCCGGTGGATTTCTCTGGCACGTCCTCAACGGGAGCGCAACACCCCGAAGAGGTGCGCTTGCCGGAGTGGGTGCGAGGGGTCTCGCCGGCGCACATGCTAGCCCTCCTTATCTTGTGAAGGGCGCATGGGACTCTTCCCAGGATGGCACCCAGGGTCACCAGCAGGGCGGCGCTGCTCATCACGCATGACCTGGGAAGAGCGCGCCGTCTGGCGGCACGACGACGCCCCTAGAGGGCCCCGCGCCGCCTGCGGGGGGACGACTCCATCTTTGGAGCCCACGACATGTGGCTCGTCGCCTGGTGTACTAATGACGTCGCTCACCAGGCCTGGACTGTCAGGGTGATGTGGATGTTCGCGGGCCACGCCACGGGTTCTCTCCGCGACTGACCTGCTACTGGTCCGCACCGGTATTGGCAGTCCGGTCCCGGACGAACCAATTGTCGTGGTCGTCTTCTTCTTAGGAGCCATGGCGATGAAGAACTGCTGGACCAACTACTTACCAGATTCTCACAATTGCGCCCCCAGCCTAGCGCGCCAAAGATGTTGGTGGGAAACGACACCTATGGGATCACAAGAATCCCTTCTGCGGTTGCGGGGCGCAGGATTATGAGAAGAGCGGGATTAGTAACCAGCACAAGGATCGTTTACCCAGGTTCGGGCCGCGAGGATGTGTAAAACCCTAGCCCTGCTTTGGTGGATGTATTGAGTGTTCTTGAACTCTTGAACTAGCTACGGTCGCTGCGTGGTTCAAAAGAGTTGAATCCCTCTCCATTACGCCATGGGCCTCCTTTTATAGTCGAAAGAAGTTGCCACAATGGCACACAGGAGGTGGAAAGGCCTACAGTGCTACGAGCTTATCGCTCGTATTACAGGACAAGGTGCATTTAATGTGTAGCTTAGGTGTCCTCTCGCTTTATCGGGGATGGGAGCGAGGCCCGTCCCGTCCGTCGCCGCTCCTCCTTGCTTCAACACGCACCCTGGCCAGCGATGCATGCGGCGCCATGTAGGCAGGCAAGCAGCTTAGGTGGCGTGGTGGTGGAGCCTCCACGAAGATCTTCATGCCGCCACGTAGGCCTGTGCTGAGTTGGCCTGGAAGCTGCATGTTGCCACGTACGTGCCTGCCCAGCTGGTTGGGCCGGCAGCTGCGTGTGAACGGCAGTGGAGATTTGGTTGGTGCGGGCCTGGCAGTGGCCCTGCTGACGCCCTTGGCAAGGGTCTTGCCGGGTGGTGGTCTTGCCGGGTGACCCGATAAGGGTCTTGCCGTGGCGCGCTGGCGTCCCCGGCAAGGATCTTGCTGGGGGTCTTGTGGGTTTCCTTGGCAAGGATCTTGTCATGGATTGTTGCCTTCAAGTCCTCATCTGATCTTGAATATTGTTTGTCTTCACAAATATCTGCATGCCACCATGGAGGTGCCTCCCGAGCCTTGGCCCAACGTGGTTGATGGTGTTGGAGACCGTGGGTTCGAGGGTGGCTCACTCCGCTGGTGTGGGAGAGCTGCCCCGGCAAGGGGCTTGCCGGGGCCGCTGAGGTTGCCCTGGCAAGGGTCTTGCCGAGGGAACCTTCTTCATCCATCTGCTCTTTGTGGTCTTGGTCTTTGTTGTCGCATTGATTGTCTTGTTCCTTCGGCTTCTCTCCGGCTCCCCTACTTTGCCCTGCTATGTGCGGCCATGGCGCGTGGCTCTGACTGCCCATGCACAAGTAAAGGGGTCAAAAGGAGAGCCCCTACTTTCTACACCGGCATATGGAATGGTTTAATATAGCTCCCTAAATATTGAGACGATATGTTATAAAGATAAATCACCATTGTGAATATCCCTCGATTTAAATGGACCGAAGATCCATACAATATATTTAGATGAGTTGCGAAAATTAAATGACATGATGCAATGCAACAAGCAAATAAAACACACGGCGATCACAAAATATATGGAAATCCTATGGAGCATCGGTCTCGGGTCATTACAACTCTCCTGCACTTACTTCAGATCTTGCCCCGAGATCTAGGGATGACAACCGGAAGAGGAAGAGAAGAGGTAAAACTAAGTTCCTTATTCGACAAACAAGTGAAACCACAACCTTTAGAGGCTGAAAAACTTGAAAGAAATAATACAACAGAGATGAAGGAGATTGCAAATAGTCTGATGGACAAGAGGAACAAGGAATAAGACGAGAACCTAAAGGTTGCAAAGACATGAAAGGAACTCAAGGGACAAGAAAGAATTTGAAACCTCTCGGGTTTAAATGAGATAGACAATGAATGAGAAGGAAAGAATTCAAACATCACTCCGGTAGAAAAGAGAAGGACAAAAACTTGATAAGTTGAAAAGAACTTAAATATTGGACACAACACACTAGTTAAATGGATAAGCAAGGAAAATAGCATGATGTTGACAAACAAGATGATACTAGACAAGAGCAATAACACAATGCCTCGAGAAGAAATGAGTGAATGGAATGAAAAGAATGGAGAAAAGAACAACAATTTCCACCATGAATGAACATGAAGGAGCCTTCCTACGAAGAATGGTTGAACGGAGTTGTTGGAAAATTAATAATAAAAGATATGATTTCCAATGGTCTTAAGGAAAACATCCCAAAATTATGAGGTGAAGACCAGCCACTAACCGAATTAATTGATTGGATGAGATCAACAAAAAGATGAAAAGCCTCTTTCACCGAGAAGGATATGGAGAACGCTTGGATCATTGATCAGCACCAAAATTATTAACATTACCAATAGAAGGCTTTAGGTGAAATCTATACCAAGATAACCTCCAACAATGCAATTATGATGGGTCGAAACAACTCATGATCGAAGAGAAAATGATGGTTTAAAAATATCTCATTCTTGACAACTTGGTAATCATGAAACAAGAAGAGAAATTATCAAGGATGACATAATACCATCTCAAAAGATAAGATAGAAGGAATTGCACTTCGGAATGCAAGATGAAGAATGCTTAAACTTATCCAACAATAATCTAAAAGAACACTTCACGAATGCATTAAATCCATGATGAACCACCATGTGTAGCCTCCATGCAGAACTCCGGTAAAAAGAGAATGATAGAAAAAATAAGTTGAAAGAACAAGGTGAAGCCTTGCAATGATTTAGATGGAGCTTCGTGACAAGACATCCAAGAAAACTTGGAACTCCAGAAAAGAAAGGTGAGCAACTTGAATCAAGAATTGATACCATGAATGAACTCTGGAGAAAGGAATTAAATCACCTTGAGGGAAACCAAGAATAAGGATTATGTCATTCTTACTGTTCACCATCTTAAATTGATGACAAGCAACAAATATAGGCATGCTAGTTATTCTCATTGAAAGGATTAGGAGAGATATAACGCAAACTTGAATAAGGTCTTCAGTGAACCACCGGTAGGAATTGAAAATGGACGTAGCAAAGGGACGAATCACCGGGAAAAAGTAGAAAACGAACAAAGATACTTGGGGAAATTTAGATACAAGAGAATGAAGAGATCACGAGATAACTAGAGAATACTTGAGAGATGCACCGATAAGATTTGGCGAACAAGAGTTGAAAGCTGAGAATGAATGAGTCTGATATGATGGCCTCCAGAGAATCAAATTGAAAAGACTCCTGAATTGCTCCAGATGGGTGAAACAATTCTCACAATCGAAAAAAATTATGAGAGGATGGCATCAAGCTTGAAATACACATCTCTGGGAAGAATGGGTAAGGATTTAAGAGGAACTCTTGTTCGCTCTTCAAAATCCGAGAATGACGAGGAGAAACACCACCATGAATTTTTGAGGCACTCTAATGAAGAATAGAAAGGTTGAACCAACGATGAAAATAATTTGAGAGATATTGGAGAAATACATATGACTGATGATAATTCATATTTACGTCAAACTGGGAAAAGAAGTTGAGAGTAACTCCGAGAAAATTATAAGAGTGAGGTAAGATCCTGGGAAAAGACTTGTGGGTTAGGGCCCACTCGAAAGAAACACCGTTGAAACAATTTTGTGGAGAGATTGCACTGGTTGAATTAAATGCCCACAATGAGATAACAACCTCAGAATAGGTTGAACGGATTAAGAATGAAAACGTGAATCTCCTGAGATATCTTCGGCACTCCAGATATGAGTATCGCAAGGTTAATGATCAAGATATGCTTGGATAAGAACTTCCAACATGAGAAAGCATTTAACAAAAGAGAAGGGATATGATCAACACTGGAAGATTGGATTAGTCCACCGGAAAAGAAAAGAGAACGAAGAATGATGCACTTATAGCTCCTAAGCATCTTCACGAGGAATCACCGGGTAAGAGCATTGAAGTAGAGAATAAAGAAACTTCTCATGAATAAGATGATCATGATTTCAGAATTTGACTTCTTCACGAAGAAGGGTAGGAGGGTGGAAAACTGAAGAAACCTTAGGATGGATGGAACGGAAAAATCCTCAGGCTTCTCAATGGCGCCCATATGGAGTAACTTGAAGAGAAGTGCACCGATTGAAAAGGATTGGCATGAAAATCTCGGTGAACAAGAAGGATTAGCACTCCCATAAAAATATGAGTACACCGATTAGGAAAAAGTATGGAACCAACACTTGACATTGAAGCAACTCGATTACAAACACTCAAAACAAAACAAAAGATTTGGCTTGCAAAATAAGCCGGAACCAAACATATGATAGAGATTTCGTCCAAAGTTTTCGTGGTGGGGCCCACACGTCCTTGACCGTACATCACCATCATGTACAAGGCAGTGCACATGACATACAGTGCATCCCTAAGTTAGCACAGCCAAGGACTCTTTAAGACACAATGAGACCACTGTCAAACCAACCGCTGACAATCGGACCACTAGACATCGAACCCCAATCTCACATCATGCATATTTCTGAAAGATATCCTAGGTAACTACTTGAATTCCCACCTATGAACTCCCAAAACTTTCTGGTTATGCAATCTGGTTTTGAGGATACAGGAAGGCACAAATATCTCACATAACTAACAAATCCTACACTCCCACTGTATCCATCCGTTAACACATGACCAAGAAAACCTCAAAAATCGTGTACCTCAGACCTTCGAACACACAACGATACTAGTCATGGAGGATCATCCGTGCTATCTCCTCTAGTACTGGGGATAAGTCACGGCACTATTTGCCACCATGAAAAGTATGGAAGCATTTCGATATCGGCATCCTCTAGTATTCCGGAACAGAAATGATAAGCACTGTGACGAAAACACCTTGGAGCTCAACTCCCCGGGACACTGCCACAACCCCTAACTGTCAGGAGGCACCAAGACAGAATCCCCAGCACAATGATATCACAACGATTCCACAATACCCGCATGATCCTAAACAAAACTAGAGTGAAAAATAGGAGAGTGAAGTCAAAACATCTACATCATGAGTCCTCACCAGAGCGACGAAGGCGATAAGGAGTAAAAAGAATTCCTACTCTCCGATATAACTAGACTCAAAATAGTTTTTCTTCTAGACTCAACAAAGGCAATGGTTCGATCAATCAAGGGGGCTGCTAAGGTTGGTAAGGCTCTGATACCAACTTGTAACACCCCGGATAAACCCTCCGGTGGTCATTACTCCTGGCAGGATCTAGCCTGGCCCCACAGATCAATACTAGTCTTTTCTGCGCACTTTGTCCTCACTCGTGCGCACCCGGGAGCAACTTCCCGGGCGGTACTACAAGGTGAGCATGCTTAACTTTGGAGTTCTTTCCGAATGGGCTCTCTAAGAACAAGGAATTCCTTACTGATATGAGTAGTCTATAACCTGTAATAAGGCAGGCTATGAGAAGTTGCCCCTGCCTCGCATCGCACCATATCTGTGTTAGTTCATTACTAGGGGTAACATGGCCCTTTAGCATGTCATTTAATAACATCTTGTCCATGTTTAGTCCCTAGAACCAAACAAGTAGGGACTAGGGACTTTTGAGTTGGGACTAAAAAAGTCCTAGGACATTTTAACCAAATAGGGCCTTAGATTAACAATAGCTAATGAGTTGTACGGGATAGTGGACGCACTAGCACCATGTGCATCTACCAATGTATATAGGGGTGATGCACAATTTGTTGCAACAAAGAACAAACAACCAAGGGGCATATTTCTGTTGGTCCCAGTTTTGTTATGTTTAAACACCTTTACCTATGTGAGGGCAGTAAATCAAGTCTTGCTCAAACTCTACAACCTTATCCCCCACCAACAGAAAGATAAGTCTGTTACAGATGTGCGTACTATGTTTTTCATTGTTTTCCCTTTTCGACCAACGTAGGTGCTGGATAGCCAGTCTGTACTACTTTCTCCCTTCCTTTCCTCTTTAAACCACGTCCTAGGTTCATGCTATACAAGTTTCCCCACTAGTTTCATGTTTGATCCAACACCTATATTCGAGTGTAGAAGCGGAAAAATCCCACATGCAGCTAGAGCAATGCATGTGGAATAGGTAAATTATACCTTAAGGTTCTCGGGGTGTGGCTCAGTGGGCGGTCGGAGGCCGATCTGCCCACACTATGTACGGAAGCAAGGAAGAAGGGGTCGGAGGCCCTCCTGCGCTGCCGCTGGGTGAAAGAGAATAGCTACACTGGTAGTGGATTCCCTCGCTTGCCAACGGCGACATCGTTAAGCGTCCTTCCCTTCTCGACGGATGGATCCTGCCGGCTTTTTGAACAGAAGTGAGGGGGGAGAGAGAGAGGCCAACAAAGTCTTGTTTAGATCTGGAGAGGGTGAGAGAGTGTGAACAGAGAAACTACAAGCACTGAGGCCCCAACATATATATATGTATATATAGGGTGGGTCTATTATGATAACACCCTTAAGAGTCTTATTCTGCTAACACTTCACCTTATTCTGCTAACACCCCACCCCACGCCGTGCCATCAGAAACAAACCGCACCCACACATAGGCCGAACCCCCACACTCCCACCTTCTTCCCCGTCGGGACCCCCGCACCCGCCATCTTCCTCGCCGCCCCCATATCGCCTTCTTCCTCGCCGGTTCCCCCGCACCCCCACTTTCTTTCCCGCTGCCCCCACACCACACAACCCACCTTCTTCCTTGCAGGGCTCCCCAGACCAGCATCGTCGCGCACCTTCCCATGCACGACCAGCACCGCGGATCCGGCCGCCGCGAGGCACCTGCGCCACACTCACCCGAGAACCTCCTTCCATCGGCTCACCAAGTCCCTCCCCCCGCTCAGGTCTGGCACATCAGCCAACCAAAAGGCCGGATCCACCTCCACCGCGCGCTTGCCCCGACCGGATCGCGCCGGACTCCCCCGCTCTAGCCTCACCCTGGGCTTCCCCTCGCCGGAGATCCTCAGGCCTCCTTCGCGCGCGCCCACATGCCGTCACGCCATGTCAGAGAACCCACTCCATAGTGCGGGATCCGCACAGACAATTCCGGCGGAGTGGCGGAGGCCTGTGCCTGCGACGACGAGGGAAGGAGGAGGCCAGGGGAGTCCCCTTGCTCGAGGCCGCATGGGTCTTGCTGTTCAGTTTTTTGTTTTTGTTTTTGCTGTTGAAAATCTTCAGTGCGCGGCAAGGGATGGCTCCGGGGCTCCTCCGACGTCTTCTGGTGGCGAATGTTGATGTCCCTACCGTCTATTCTGCTATGTTGCCTGATTTCCTCCGCTTCCTCTGTTGTGCAGGTCCGACAGCACTCCCGGCGTTGATGTAGCTCACTTCATCCCGTATCGGGTGGTTTTTTTGTTCAAACTGCAACTCACTTCGTCCACAGCGTCTGGCAACATCATGAGGGTGCAGGCGCCCCTTCCCTATAGTCCGGCGATTCCACCTCCACAAATGAGGTCATCAAAGTTGAAGAGCAGCCAGTGTGGTGCCCCTTTCCAGTTTCCAGTGAGCACATCATGCTGTGCTGTCGAGTGTAGTGAGCGGGGCAGCTAGACCTAGTGTGCAGTCTACGACCCTCACGTGCAGCTCTCTCCTGTCCTTGTTCGCGCGCGGCGGTAGACAAGTGCACTGCAGTAGGGTGGCTGGCGACATACTTATCTTTTTTAGTAGTTCATCTTTGCAGTATGTTCTAATTTGACCATGTTTGTGGTTCCTTTGTGGCATCCTACAGTATGGATTGCAGGTGCATGCAGTTTTTTAAATGCAGAGATATAAATGATGGTTAGAGCATCGTTATAATAAAAAGAACATTAATATAGTTAAATTAATGAAGTTCACTTGCTCAGTACCTGCGGTCCATTCAATCGGTCTACGCACATAAAAAATATTGAGTTTGGAAAAAACTCACGCGGTCCGTTTACGGTAGTCTTGAGGTTCACGTTTCATAGTATCGTGGTTCACCAATGCTCGACATGAAGTGCACTCCATCTTGTTTGGGAAAATTTACGTCCCACAAAAAACAAATTATGAAGTGCACTTGTCGGTCAAACGTAGTGCGGTTTTTGGTCAGAAAGCAGTGCGGTTTTCTGTGTGATGCAGTACATACGACGATTTTGGGTCGCGAAAAAACAGTGTCCGCATTTCAGTAAATTTGAAATTCCTCGTAAACCGTAAAGAATTAGAGAGAGTGTTCTACATGAAAAAGTTACGCGTCATCGATACTTTTCCAATGGCGTATCATTTGAATCATTCCTGCTAGCCGTTTGTAAAAATTTCATGAAAAATGGCAACTGCCACTCGTCGGCCGCCGCACGATTTTCAAAATTAACTTAAAACCGTAAGGAATCTAAAAAATATTTCAACATATGAAATTTGCGTGTTGTCCGTATCTTTCCGATGGCGTATCACACGCGTCGTTTCGACAAACAGTTAAAAAACTGGAGCGAAAACAGTACCAAAAATTCAAAAAAATTCAAAAACACAATTCCGCGATTTAGTTAATTTGAAAGTGCTCTTAAACCGTAAAGAATTAGAGAAAATAATAGATATAAAAAAGATGCGCCTCGATGATATATTTCCAACGCTATATCATTTGCTTCATTCCGGCGAGCGGATTAGAAGAAAACGCGAAAAAACGCTCGCTGGCATTCGTCATGAGCCCACAATTTTCAAAATTGCTCTTAAACTATGATGAATCTCGAAAAGTGTTCAACATGGCGAAGTTGCACCTAATCTATAGCTTCTCATCGGTATATTATACGCGTCCGGTAAACGACTAAAAAACTAGAGCGAAACAGTACCAGAAAAACGAAGTGTGCAGTTTTTTTCGACACGAAGTTCACTCACCTGAGTACTGCAGCACACTTGGTTCAAACAATGACGTGCACTTGCATTGAACGTGTAGTGCGGAAGTGTTATCTGAATAATTATTTTGCTAATATTAGTAGAATAGACCATCGGTATATATATATATATATATATATATATATATATATATATATATATATGGGCTATTCTATTACACATAACAGAATATTATTTTGTTACCCTCTCTGTACTGACGTAGTTCACAGTTTGGACTGACGTGTTTTTCAATGAGAACTGATCTTCCTGCGTGCACGACGGACAGAAACTGGGGATGCAACGTGGAGCTTCCGGTCGTTCTCCGGCGTGATGATGTGGGCCATTCGTTGCTAGAGGAGACATGTAAGGGGTTCCGCACGTGCGCGCGCTCAGCTGGATGTGTTTTGCGATCTGTAGCCACCGGAGGTGACGGCATGGGCATTTTGGCGGCGGACGTGTTTTGGGCGTCAGTGTTTACTGCGGTGTTCGTGGGCCTCAATTTATGTCGTGTTTGTCGTTTTTGATGTGAGAATTATCGGTATGTTAGAGTTTTTTTATATTATTTTCATCTGTAATCTATGTTTGCAAGTTTTGGTGTTCTTGGTTGTTTTCCACGCCCGCCATGGAAATATGTTCTTCTTTTTCTGTTGTTTTACTTCTGAATTGGTGTTGTAGGGAGAAATATAAGGATTGTATGAAAAGATTTGCGTTGTCAATTTTGCTTCTTTGAGTTGTGTCTACCCCGGATTCTCATGTTATTTTGTCGTTGGCGGAGGTGGTGTATGGCGGCTGACTATAAGATGTGATTTCTTGTAATCTGGTCAAACTGTGTAATTAAGTTGCGTGTTTTCAGTGTTGTCTTGAATTGCTGCCGTATGTGTAGTTGGACTGCTGCGTGTCAAAGTTTTATTACTGTGTGTTGACATCGGAGCCGCACCGATGGCTCTGCACTTTGATTATAAAGCCCGAGCCCTCTGTCAGTTTCATTCTACGAGCTGCAACCAAAGAAAAGGGAGATGGATCCTGAGCAGGGAGAGGTCATAGAGGAGGAGGGGGACGCCATAGATGTGAGGGCCGAAGTAGCGTAGCAGAGGAGGAGGAGGCGCAGGCACAGGTAGATGGCGCGACGTGCTGTCGAGGAGGAACTGGAGGCAGAGTTCAACAGACGGCTTGCGCGTGAGGTGATGGATACTTGCAACTCCAATGAATTGGAGCTTCTTTTCCCAGAGGGCAGGGGAAGGAACCATATTCAGATCATTAGTTGGGCTAGGGCGAGAGCAGCCACGGCTCCACATCCATCCACCAGGGCAAAATGGCATCGTTTCTTTGATCATTATGACTGAAGTAGTGAATATTATGTTCTTAAGATTTTTGTTGTCAGGGAGCAAATGTCCGAATGACTAAATGAATTCAACTTGTTTTTGTCTCTGAATGTGTTGTTTTGTCTGCATATGTTCGACATGTGCAGCTTTGAACTGCTTGTTTATCCGAAGTTGAACTGATTTGCGGTCAAATGTTGCATGGCTTGTGTAATAACTATTTCCTACCAGCTGGCTGCCCATCTGCCTATTTATTATTTTTATAATCTGTGAGTGTCCCTGACTATAAATGCTATCCATCTATGTGTGGTGTGTGGCCAAGTCTTCCCCCTCCCTTTTCTTCCTTCTTCCAGAATTAGATGTAGGTTCCTCTCTCTTCTCTTCGTTGCCTTTTTCTATGTTCCTGTGTGTTCCATGGAGGATTGTTCATGCCGATGCCTGGCAAAGATGGTGCGCATAGCTGATGGCTGTGTGTACGAGTCTGGTTTGGAGCTCACTCAGAGTCAGCGGCGTGGGCAACTTTCTTGTCTGCTGTACAGCAACCATGGGTTTCGTACACCCTATGTTTGTTGCCTGACGGATGGTGACTTGAAGGAATCATGGGTATGTGTTTCTATTCGTTTTGTTTTCTACTTTCTTGTTGGTTTCTGTTTGAATCCCATGGACTGGATCTGCAGTTTTGTTTTATGAATAGCTTGTCTATATTTTTTTAATTTGGTTTTGTCAGATTTTAACAGTAGGGATTTCTGTGTGTATTTGTTCATTACTTAACAGTATTTTAACCATTTTTTGTATAATCCCTGATCTGTTTATGAATAGATGTTTTTATTGTAGGTGTATTGATATGTATATTTCTTCAGTTTAGTCAGTTAACATGTCTAATTAGTTTTGTGTTATTGTTTTGGTTCAGATTTTTTCGAATTTTAGATTGTACTCCCATGTGTAAAAATTCAGTTATGTCAGGTGTTCATTTTGTTTTGTACTCCCATGCCCATTTGCAGAAAATGTCACCCAGGATCAGGATTGTTGCTCCTAGTTCCGGTGTTCTGAAGATGGAGACTTCAGACAAGAATGAGTATCAGTTGATGGATGTTGCCTACCACATCGACTTTGATGGTTGCATCAACCTAACTACTGGGTGGGAGGAGTTTGTGGCTGAGTCTGGATTTGAGGATGGTGATGTGGTTATGGTTATGTTCTCAAGAGAAGACGACTCTCTGACGTTCAGAATTTATGTGTTGTAGGTTTAAATGTGGCAAATGACGCCGGTTGTGAAATTTGTGTGTGGTGGATTATGTTGCAGTATTTTTTATTTTAAAACATTTGTATGTGAGATGGTTGAATTGTATGGTATTATCAGAATGGTATGGAACAAGTTATGTAATGTTTTTCCTATTGTTCTGCTAAAGTATAACTGTTTTTATTTATACATTCTTTATATTAGTAATGGAACAATTTCTATAGTTGACTGATGGGCATCCTTTGTTTTGACTGGTATATTTTTCATGTTCATAACTCGCAGACAGTGCTATACGCTGATGATTTTCTTAGAACCCCTTTTTGTTATTGAGTTTGCTGAACTTACATTCTGTTAATCATAGTACAGATCTATTTTAGGTTGTCAATTACCAATCAATTTTGTTTGTTGTATGATATTTTTTTCTTACTTTTTTACATGAATTTTGGAGCACATTTTCTCTTTTTTATAGATGAATAATGATAGTTTTGGTATTTTATAAATTAAAAATTTTAAATCTTCACTGCACAGTACTATTTTTTGTACTTGAACCTTATGAATTGTAGTAGTTGAACTTTTTGTAAATTCGTTTCTGAAATTTTTATTTACAGTCTTATATTTTTTTAAATTTTTTTTACTTCTTACCATTAAGATGTGTTTGAACTTTTTACAATATTTTTGTTTATTAACTAATTTTTCTCATGGGTTTTTTTTAAATTATCTCCATTTTTATTTTCTTGTGAATTGTATGGTATTATCAAAATGGTATGGAACAAGTTATGTAATGTTTTTCCTACTGTTCTGCTCAATTATAACTGTTTTATTTATAGATTATTTATATTAGTACTGGAACAATTTCTATATTTGAACTAATGGGCATCCTTTGTTTTGATGGTATATTTTTCATGTTCATAACTCGCAGACGGTGCTATACGCTGATGATTTTTTTAGAACCACTTTTTGTAATTGAGTTTGCTGAACTTACATTCTGTTAATGATAGTACTGATCTATTTTAGGTTGTCAATTACCAATCAAATTTGTTTGTTGTATAATATTTTTTTCTTACTTTTTTACATGAATTCTGGAGCACATTCTTTTCTTTTTTATAGATGAATAAAGATAGTTTTGGTATTTTATAAAATAAAAAAAATAATCTTCGCTGCACAGTACTTTTTTTTATACTTGAACCTTATGAATTGTAGTAATTGAACTTTTTTGTAAATTCGTTTCTGAAATTTTTATTTATAGTCTTATATTTTTTTATTTATTTTTTACTTCTTACCATTAAGATGTGTTTGAACTTTTTACAATATTTTGTTTATTAACTGATTTTTCTTGTGATTTTTTTTATAATTATTTGCATTTTTTATTTTTTGTCGTGCGTGATCTACTGGATTTTTATAATGGGGCGAAGTACTTTGTTGGGCCATCAGCCTGGGTCGTTGTATTCGGCCCGGATAGCTTCTCCCGCGCGGCTGTGCAGCACGGCGTGCACGTGAGCTATGTGTTTAGTCCCACCTCGCTAGTCGAGGGGGCTCTAGACTTGTTTATAAGCGTAGCTGAGGCTCACAAGTAGAACTCCTCTGAACACTTACCAGAGCGCTTATACACGGTTCTCGCTCTCTCTCTCTCTCTCTTGACCTGTGTGCCCTGGACGGCAGGCCCTGCGGGTGTGCGGATTACTAGGGATTCGCCCACGGGCTCGAGTTCAAGTATATAGCATTGTCAGGGCCTGCGCCTGTCCTTGGGCGGTCAATTTTTTTATTTTTTGTTGTTTGGATCTAGTACTTGACTACACCAGTAACTTGGACTGGTACTTTTTTGTCATTGGGCTGTCAATTTTTTCTTTCCTTTTTTTGTTTGTTTGAATATAGTACTTGACTCCACTAGTAACTTTGACTGGTACTGCGCCTGTCAAACGAGCGCACTGCCGCGTTAGCGCGAGGCCGAGCCAGGAACGAGCCGTAGTAGGCCATGATGTGGCGTGCCGCGGCGTCGCATGTGGAGGTGAGTCCGTAACATGACTTGCCCCATTATTTATCTTAGGGGTGTGGGTGCATGGGGGGGGGAACATGACTTGCCCCCACACCGCACCGTACCGAGGGGCATAGTTGTACTGACACATCTTCCTTGTATGGACTTTGCCCCATTATCTATCTTAGGGGTGTGGGTGCGTGGGGGGGAGGGATAGAATAACCGCACTGCGCCTGTCAAACTAGTGCACTGCCGCGTTAGCGCGAGGCCGAGCCGGGGGGAGGGGGGTTGGGACCCCCCCCCCCTCCCCCATCCCGGCGAGGCCGAGCCAGGAACGAGCCATAGCAGGCGACGATGCGGCGTGCCGCGCCGTCGCATGCGGAGGGCGAGTCCGTAACATGACTTGCCCCATTATCTATCTTAGGGGTGTGGGTGCGTGGGGAGGGGGAACATGACTTGCCCCCGCACCGCACCGTACCGAGGGGCATAGTTGTACTGACACATCTTCCTTGTATAGACTTTGTCCCATTATCTATCTTAGGGGTGTGGGTGCGTGGGGGGGGGACAGAATAACCGCACTGCACCTGTCAAACGAACGCACTGCCGCGTTAGCACGAGGCCGAGCCGGGGGGAGGGGGGAGGGACCCCCTCCCCCATCCCGGCGAGGCCGAGCCAGGAACGAGCCGTAGCAGGCGACGACGCGGCGTGCTGCGGCGTCGCATGCAGAGGCGAGTCCATAACATGACTTGCCCCATTATCTATCTTAGGGGTGTGGGTGCGTGGGGGGGGGACATGACTTTCCTCTGCACCGCACCGCACCGAGGGGCATAGTTGTACTGACACATCTTCCTTGTATGGTCTTTGCCCCATTATCTATCTTAGGGGTGTGGGTGCGTGGGGGGAACAGAATAGCCGCACTGCGCTTGTCAAACAAGTGCACTGCCGCGTTAGCGCGAGGCCGAGCCGAGTGGGGGAGGGGGGTCGGGACCCCCCGTCCCCCATCCCGGCGAGGCCGAGCCAGGAACGAGCCGTAGCAGGCGACAAAGCGGCGTGCCGCAGCGTCGCATGTGGAGGCGAGTCCGTAACATGACTTGCCCCATTATCTATCTTCGTCATGTGGGTGCGTGCGGGGGGGGGGGGACATGACTTGCCCCCGCACCGCACCGTACCGAGGGGCATAGTTGTACTGACACATCTTCCTTGTATGGACTTTGCCCCATTATCTATCTTAGGGGTGTGGGTGCATGGGGAAACAGAATAACCACACTGCGCCTGTCAAACGAACGCACTGCCACGTTAGCGCGAGGCCGAGCCGGGGGGGAGGGGGGTCGGGACCCCCCCTCCCACATCCCGGCGAGGGCGATCCAGGAACGAGCCGTAGCAGGCGACGACGCGGCGTGCCGCGGCGTCGCATGCGGAGGCGTGTCCGTAACATGGCTTGCCCCCATTATCTTATCTTTATTTTTTTAGAGTAAAAACCAGCACCGTTATGAATTATTTTTTCATTTGTACTTTTTTGATAATTTTTTTGTACTGTTGTGAGTTATTATTTGTACTTTAGCCGTTTGTTTTCTCCATCTATATTAATTTTTTTTATTGTATTTGATTTTTGGTATTATCTTTTATAACTGGCCAGAGATAGTGGGCTTCGCCACGGTTGTGGGCTTTAGCCGTCCGTTTTCTCCCACTCATCTTTTAGCCCTCCCACTCACCTTTTAATCTCCAATCTTCCCCGTTCCGCTCCTCTCCCGTCCCCAAATCGATATCGTCTTCGTTCGCCTCTTCTTCTCTTCTCGCAGGGGAAGTTGCTACTCCTGTTTCGCCACGGGAGCGTCGGTCGAAGGGTTCATGTGGGGACCCCGACTCATAAGTCGTGATCACCGAATGCCCATGTACAGTGATCCCAGAGATCAATGCTCACTGATTACACAGAAGCTGAATAACAAGAGGCTTACATCCATACACACCGTACTACACAAGTAGGACCATTATGGTCAAGTCTTGAGTATAACATTGCAGCGGAAATCTTCGTCGATAACTTGGACCCATGTCAGGACCCCGACTCGATGTCACATCGATCTAGCCGGTAACACTTCATATCACTTTGCGGCCTCACGCACGGTGTTCCCATGGGTGTCGCCTTACCTTTGCCCGGGACCGTTTGCGCCTTTTGGCTCACGTATATGATAGTGTCGCTAGCATCCATATGATAAAGAGCCCGGGCTGACATGACTAGTCGTAAACCCAAAGTGGCACAGACTTACAGGGACAGGCATCCTTGACCCAGCTTCAAACGTGTCGGTCATCAGCAAGTGGGTCCGGGCTGTAGCACTGGGCTAGCAGGACTCCGGTAAACCGGGCTGTAGCAGGCTAACAGGACTCCGGTACTCAAAGCGTGACATTTCCCCGAAGGGACAGACACAGGAACGAAGAAGGACACATGCCGGCCAGCCTAAGTGTTCCAGAGCAGTAGCAAGCTACCATGGCTCAGCGGTAACACTAGGAGACATTTCCCGGTAAGAGAGGCTACTAAAGATAAACAACTAGATAGTCAGATCCCACACATACCAAGCATTTCAATCATACACACAATATGCTCGATATGTGCAATACAACGAAACATCACAACATGACTCTACGACACAAGTACTTTATTTAAGGCTCAGGGAGCCATACATAACATACACCAAGGTACGGGTCTCACGACCCAACATACAAGTCATACAGTCATACAAACCAGCAGCGGAAGTAACTTGTCTGAGTACAGACAACTAGTAAAATAAAAGAGGCTTGGAAAGCCTAGCTATACTACGTGGTCCTTCACAAGCTCAGGGTCACCACCTGGGTCTTTAGCCTACTCGTTGATGTCAACGTCTACATAGAACCCATCAGAAGGGGTTGCAGCGTCTTCTGTAAAAATGTAGATTATAGCAACATGAGTACAAAGGTACTCAGCAAGACTTACATCAGATCCTACATACATGCATAGTATCAAGAAGGGTTGGTGGAGTTATTGCAGCAAGCCAGCTTTGACTCTTGGCTAGACTATCCTACGATACTCCAACTTGAAATGGTTTTGCGCACACGAGTCCACTACTCACCACTTCAATACACTACCGAGGATCCACCTCCGTCTTCCTACGGAAGAGCCATCCTCGGCACTCACACTTATCTTGAGGCTTTTAGTAGTTTCCATTTACTTGTCTATGAACTGTATAGGCAACCAAGTAGTCCTTTACCGCGGACGCGGCTATTCGAATAGATCATGTTAACCCTGCAGGGGTGTACTTCTTCATACACGCTCTCACCACTTACCGTCGCTTACACGACATGTACTCGGCAACCTTCAAGCGGAAGCCCAACGTGGGTGTCGGCCACGACCTACCTAATCACCTAAGCCTCCAGTCCAGGTTTATCGCCTATTCAGGTTCCATCCGCAGGGAGTCCGGCCGAGGTTTCCCATACGGCCCCGAACGATGTGAACAGGGTTCCGAGATACCTAACGGGTATTCGGTACACCCGGCCACGTACCTACCGCATCACAGCCCACCCCTACGGTCAGCGCTGTCCACGGCCTCCAGTAGGCTACAAACACCAGAAACTAGTTGCAACTCCTGGACGGAGAACTAGGGTGAATAAGAAGCCGAGAGGGTCCATTGGTTTCGGGCCCAATGCATGGTAGTAGCTGATTCTTAAATCACACATACAGATCTCAGTGCTTAAGGTCGGCTTCAATGAAACAACCCACCATGTACTCCTACATGGCCTCTCATCGATACCTTTACCAAATCGTGTTCACCACACCACTCCCATTACCGACATAATCATTTCACTCTAGCCCATCACCCAGATGAACCAGACCTGACACGACTCTAAGCATAGCAGGCATAGCAAGGTAGGAACAACACATACATATGGCTCAATCAACTCCTACACATGCTAGTGGGTTTCATCTAGTTACTGTGGCAATGACAGGTCATGCAGAGGAAATGGGTTCAACTACCGTAGCACACAGCAGTTTGAAACGCGTTGTCTTAATGCAGTAAAAGAGAGCAGGAGCGAGAACATGGGATTGTATCGATATGATCAAATGGTTGGTTGCTTGCCTGATGGTTCGATGCACTGATACGGTTCTTCGTTAGGGTAATCACGGTACTCCTCGGAGGCAGAACCTGTCGCAAAGGACACCGATACACAACCATCACCAAACAATGTGCAACAATATGATGCATGCATGAAACATAGCAATATGAGTGTGTTGGGCTAATGCAACTAAAACCAGAAGGGTTTGAACAAATTTGAATCAAAGATTCAAATTTCAAACTCAAACATGGCTCTTTAAGTGCTTTTCCTTGTTCTGCTTAAAACATCAATTTAACTTGTTTGATCATGCATGAAAATAGTACAGATGGATAGATTGGATTTTTCTGATCATTTTTCATATATAATTTGTCCAATTTGGAGTTACAGAATAAAAGTTATGAATTTTTGAAGTTTAAATAATATTCTGGAATTTCCTGATTTAAATTAAATCCAGAAATTATAATTATTGCGCCAGCATGACGTCAGCATGACGTCAGTGGTCAACTGCGGCTGGCTGAAGTCAAACCTGACGTGTGGGGCCCACACGTCAGTGACAGGGGGGTTAAACAGGGTTAATTTAATCCTAATTACTAATTAGTGGCGCTGGGGCCCACTAGTCAGTGTCAGGGGGTTAACTAACAGTGGTTAGCGCTAATCCTAATTAGCAACAGGGCTGGGCCCACCTGTCAGGGACTCAGGGGGTGTCCTGCCGTGGTCAAAGTGGGTCAAACCCACCGGCGACGTGACGTCGGCGAGGCCCGAGACGGCGGCGCGATGCGGAATCGCGCCATAGGGCACGGGCGAGGCCGTGCTTGGGCTCGTTGGAAAGCTCTTGCTCCCGCGCGTCGAACGGTGGCCGTGGCTGGGCCTGGGGTGGCCGGAGTCGACGGCGGCGAGCTCGGCTGCGGCCGCCGGGGTTCGGTCGTGCACGGGAACAGGGTTGGAGCTCGAAGGCGAGCGAAGCGAGGCGCTAGGGATGCTCTACGGGGTCTTGCGAACTCGTTGGACTCGCCGGGGTGACCAAATGGTCACCGGAGCTGCGTCGACGGCGAGCTCGGCGACGGCGGAGGTTCGGCCGTGGTGGGGAGGAGGCTACGGTGGGGGAACGAGGGGGAGGAGAGGGGGAAACGGTGGCGTAGCTCACCGCGGTTGCAGTGGGCGTCGAAGCGGGCTCGGGGACGCGCTGGAGACGGCGAATCGACAGCGACGGTGGTCGGAGCCCGAGGAGGGGAACGGCGACGTGGCGGCGATGCAGGGCTTCTGGAGGACCGTGGAGCGGTGGGGAGGAAGAGGGGGTCGTGGCGGAGCTTCTGAGCTAGTCGGGGAGCGAGGGGTGGCCGGAGACGGCTGCTATGGCGAACGGCGGCGACGGGGGTGTTCGGCCGTGTGAGAGAGAGAGCGAGGGGAGGAGGGAGGAACTGAGGGAGAGTGAGAGAGAGCAGGGGGAGAGGCGTGGCGTCGTCCGGGGCATCGAGCGAGGAGGGGAGGGCAGGCAAGCAGGGAGAGAGGTGGCGTGGCGCGGTGGCGCGCGCGCGCGCCGGCCACACTCCCCTCCCTCTGTCGGGACGAAGACGACAGAGGAGGGAGGTGGGCTGGGCCGGCTGCTGGCTGGGCCAGCCAGCTGGCTGGGCCGCACAGTGGAGGAGCCCAGGTAAGCTCCTCCTGTTATTTATTTCTGTTTTCTAATTTCTGACATTTGTTTTGATTTAAATAAAATATTAAATCATTTATTTAACTTATGCCAATTTTTGCAGGGGCTAGATATATTATTTCAGAGCTCCTTTATAAATGGCATAATATTTGGACATATATTAATATATATAATTAATATATTTCCAAAGCAAATATTTATGCATTAATTCCAAATGCCCAAAATAAATACCTATGAGCTCTAAAAATATTGGTTTGATTATTATCTCTGTCCAATATTTTCAGAGAGCAACATGAGCATTTTCTTGGACCCTTTTGGAGAAATTTTTATTTGGGTCATTTTCAAAATGATTCTGAGGGTTTCACAAATCCCCATTTCAAATTAAATGGAATTTTAAACATGATGCACACACTCTGATGCATGACTAGCTAGGGTGTGACAACTCACCCCCACTCAAAAGAATCTCGTCCCGAGATTTGGGTTCCTCCGGGAAGAAGGCGGGATACTCGAGTCGAAGACGATCCTCCCTTTCCCAGTTGCTTCATCCTTCAGAATGGTGCGACCATTGAACTTTGAGAAACTTGATATTCTGGCGTCGGGTGGTACGTTCGGCCTGATCGAGGATACGAATGGGGTACTCTCGATATGTAAGATTATCTTGGAGATCAAGCGTTTCGTGGTCCACTTCACGGATAGGATCCGAGAAGCAACGCCTGAGTTGAGAAACGTGGAAGACATCGTGGACTCTGGAGAGATGCGGAGGTAGTTCCAGCTGGTAGGCAACTTCTCCTCGTTTGGCGAGAATGCGAAAAGGTCCAATGTAACGAGGAGCCAATTTGCCTTTGATACCGAAACGATGGGTTCCCTTCAGAGGGGTGACCCGAAGATAAGCCTTCTCGTCAACCTCGAAAGTCATAGCCTTATGCTTTCGGTCATATTGACTCTTTTGACGAGATTGGGCTGTTTTCAACTTTTCACGAACGATACGAACTTGTTCTTCTGCTTCCTGAATCATATCCGGGCCAAAGAATTGTCTTTCCCCGGTCTCTGACCAGTTAAGGGGTGTTCGACATCGTCGTCCATAGAGAACTTCAAAAGGGGCTTTACCCAAGCTAGATTGATAGCTGTTGTTGTAAGCGAATTCGGCAAATGGAAGGCACTTCTCCCAGTCCATTCCGAATGAGATAACAGAGGCTCGAAGCATGTCTTCTAGAATTTGGTTGACGCGTTCCACTTGACCACTCGACTGAGGGTGGAAAGCGGTGCTAAAGAGAGACGAGTTCCCATAGCATTTTGGAAGCTTTCCCAAAATCGAGAGGTGAAAAGACTTCCTCGATCCGAGTTAATTTCCAAAGGAACACCATGGAGGGACACTATTCGGGAGATGTATAAGTCTGCCAGCTGGCTAGCGGTTATACTCTCACGAACAGGTAAGAAATGAGCTACTTTGGAAAGACGATCGACCACGACGAAAATAGCATTATTCCCTCTCTTGGTCCTGGGAAAACCGGTAATGAAATCCATACCAATTTTATCCCATTTCCATTCAGGAATAGCTAAGGGTTGAAGGGTGCCAGCAGGCCGTTGATGCTCTGCTTTTACACGACGACAGACGTCGCAATTTGCAATATACTGAGCAATTTCTCTCTTCATCCTAGTCCACCAGAACCTCTGGCGTAGGTCCTGATACATTTTAGTGCTACCGGGATGAATGGTGAGAGGAGATTCATGAGCTTCCTTAAGGATTAATCGCCTTAGGTTGCGCACTTTGGGAACCACTAGTCGATTCCCGAAGTATACGACTCCTTGATCATTAATGGAGAAACAATTCGCAATTCCTTTCTGAATGTTCCTCTTGATGCGGGAGATTCCCGGATCTACCTTCTGTGCTTTGATAATTTGATCCGTAAGGGTAGGTTTTGCCACCAAGGTGGAAAGAAAACCTTGAGGTACAATGTGAAGGTTAAGCTTCCGAAATTCCTCATGGAGAAGCGGTTGACTTTGTTGTAACATCAGGTTGTTACAATAAGATTTACGACTTAGCGCATCAGCCATGACGTTGGCTTTCCCTGGGGTGTAGGTTATTCCTAAGTCGAAGTCTGTGATCAATTCAACCCAACGTCTCTGCCTGAGATTCAAATCCGGTTGGGTGAAAATGTACTTCAGACTTTGGTGATCAGTGAATATTTCGCAACGATTACCGAGGAGGTAATGTCGCCAGGTCTTAAGTGCATAGACTACGGCTGCAAGCTCTAGATCATGAGTAGGATAATTCTCCTCATGTGGGTGCAATTGCCGTGAAGCGTAGGCAATTACGTGTCGATCTTGCATGAGAATGCAACCTAGTCCTTGTCGCGAGGCGTCGCAGTAGATAACAAAGTCCTTGGAGAAGTCTGGCGGTACCAGTACGGGAGCAGAGGTCAGGCGTCTTTTCAGTTCCTGAAAGCTGTGCTCACATTGTGGAGTCCATTCGAACTTTTTATCTTTCTTGAGGAGTTCGGTTAGAGGTTTAGCAACCTTGGAGAAGTTCTCGACAAAGCGACGACAATAGCTCGCTAAGCCCAGAAAACTCCGAACTTGCTTGACCGATTCAGGTGGAGTCCAATGAAGGACGGCTTGAACTCGCTCAGGGTTAACAGCAATACCTTTACCAGATATTACATGACCCAGATAGGTCACTTCTGACAACCAGAATTCACATTTAGAAAATTTGGCATAAAGGCGATGCTCTCGAAGTTTCTTCAACACTAGCCTTAAATGTTCGGCATGTTCTTCCTCGTTCTTGGAGTAGATGAGTATATCATCGAGATAAACTATGACGAATTTATCCAAATACTCCATGAAGATTGAGTTCATTAACCAAGAAAAGGTGGCTGGAGCGTTGGTTAAACCGAAGGACATGACGGTGTACTCGTATTGGCCATAACGAGTAACAAAGGCCGCTTTAGGAATGTCCCCGTTTCTGATTTTTATTTGATGGTAGCCCAACCTCAAATCCATCTTGGAGAAGACTGAGGATCCAGCGAGCTGATCGTACAGGTCGTTGATCCTGGGAAGTGGATATTTGTTCTTGATTGTGACCAAATTGACAGGTCGGTAATCTACAACCATCCGGTCCGTACCATCCTTCTTCTTGACGAATAGGACGGGGCAAGCCCACGGAGATGAGCTAGGTCGGATGAAACCCCTTTTCAAGGACTCATCGAGTTGTTTCTTAAGCTCGGCTAGTTCTAGTGGTGCCATCTTATAAGGTCTTCTAGCAATCGGAACGGTTCCGGGGATGAGGTCGATTACGAACTCAACATCCCTGTCAGGTGGAACACCTGGCAATTCCTCTGGAAAGACATCCGGGAAGTCACAGACTACCGGCACGTCCTCAAGGTCTGGCAAAGAGCTGGCGTTAAGAGAATATAATTGTCGCTTGGCTATTCGGGTCAAGACATTGACTATCTTCCCCGAAGGATGGGTGAGTTGAACAGTCCTAGAGAAGCAATCAATTTGGGCATGATGAGCTGGCATCCAGTCCATACCCAGAATGATATTAATATCTGAAGATTTAAGGGCTATCAAAGATGCAAGGAAAACAAGTCTGTCGACTTGGATTTCATTTCCATAACTTACCCTAGAGGTCTGCCATCTAGAACCAGGGGTAGAAATTTCCATAGTGGATGGCAAGTCACAGAATGCAACGTTATGCAAACGAGCATAATTTTCAGATATAAAAGAATGAGAGGCTCCTGTATCGAAAAGAACAGATGTCGGGTGGCAATTAACAAGAAGCGTACCGAGAACGACGTTGGGATCCTCTTGAGCTTCTTCGGCAGAGATACAGTTGACATGGCCACGTGAAGCGGTGACCGGCTTGGCGTGGAATATTTTTCCTGTCGGCTTGCCACGGCCAACAGCTTTAGCAGACTGGTTGGGGTTGGTCTGGGGACACTCACGCATATAGTGACCAGATTCCCCACATTTGAAACAAGTCACGGAACTGGTACGTGGAGGAGCATTGTTGGTTGGACCTCCATAGGGCTTGGCAGGTGCAGACTGTTGAACAGGGCGAGGCGCCTGGAAAGATGGCCTCGGGGTGAATCTGGGTGGCATGGCGGTGTTGGGCACCCACACGCGGCGCTTCTGAGGACCAGCACCGGATGAGGAACCCATGTCACGGCCATGCTTGCGTGTTGCGTCATAGTCAGTCTGACCAGTTTCAGCACTGATGGCTTTGTTGACAAGTTTCTGAAAAGATGTGCACTCATGCAGACGGAGGTCGCGGCGAAGCTCAGGACTAAGGCCCTTACGGAACCTTGCTTGCTTCTTGGCGTCAGTAGACACTTCCTCAGTTGCATATCGGGCGAGATTACCAAACTCCCTGCTATAGGCATCCACAGAAAGTCGGCCTTGGGTGAAACTGCAAAATTCTTCACGTTTACGGTCCATGAGACCCTCCGGAATGTGATGTTCACGGAAAGCCTCGCTGAACTCAGCCCAAGTAGTGACATGGCCCGCTGGGCGCATAGCTCCATAATTCTCCCACCATAGACTGGCGGGGCCTTCAAGATGATATGCAGCAAAGGTGACCTTGTCAGCCTCCGCTACCAGCGCGGAACGCAGTTTGTGAGAGATACTGCGAAGCCAGTCATCAGCGTCGAGAGGCTCGACGGAGTGGTGGAACGTGGGTGGATGCAATTTGATAAAATCACTGAGTGACACCACGTTAGCCCTCTGATGGTGTGTTGTATTCTGTTCAATACGCTCCAACAAACGGTTGGTCTCCCGCTTGTTTCTCTCAGCTTCCATCATAACCTCGGCTAGTGAAGGAGGATGAGGCAGATTTGCATCCCTGACTTCACTGCCTTCGGCCTGCTCTTGAGGGGCAGGGTTAGTGCGCGTGTTGACCATCCTAGGTAAACAAGACAATGATTTAGTCAGGATGATAAAATTCCGACATAGGATATAAAGTGTAAGGAATAACTCGAAATGCAAGATGATCATCCGTATGACATGGTAAAATACAGAAACTGCTTCTTTATTCCATCGTCATACACACCATACAGGGTTTAGTACAAGACCAAACAAAGTACTATTACGGTGAAAAGAGGATTACATCTCATCGGAGGCATCCCAAGCTCCGATACATTATTTTTCTACACCTCCGGAAAGAGTACAAACTAGGTCATATCCCACGAGTCACGCGGGACGATAGAAGACACAGCTAGTGCGAACTAGTGATACTACCACTAACTCAGACCGATCCGTAGTAGTCCTCGTAGAAGTCGCCTCCATAGCCTGGAAGTTCAACATGATCATCCGGAAACAGACGGTCTCGCGGAGCTTGTGGACCATAGGGGCTAGGATGAGGCCTTGGACCAACAGACGGTGGCCTGCGGGGACCGCGAGGTGGGGTGATGCCTCCTACATCACGCCAAACCATCACGTCCGGCAGAGCAGATCTCACAGGATAGAGATCGCGCATATCTGAATATCCAGCTTGCACCGCCGGTGCGAACCGAGTCAAAGTAGCCCAGTGGTCAGCACGGGTATTGAAGAGCTCTAACCTTAAGGCCCGATTTTCACGGTCCTTATCCTCGAGCATCTCAGCAGTGGTGCGAGTCCGTGAATCCTCCTGAGTGGAGTCAGCATAGATAGCCTAAAGATACCCTTGTGCTCCCGGAAGTGATCCTGGCATATACCGGAAATCAGAGTCCCGAAACAGACCAGATCTGACTCGCATAATGGTCATCATAGAGTAGGCGGCGTCCTGCACAGCCATCTCAATAGTAACCCCGAGTCCATAGGAGCAGTGAAGAGGCTCGGTGGATCCAGGATAAGATGGAAATATCCTGACAGTGCAGAGATACTGGCTTTGATTAAAATCTCGGAATTGCTCTTCGACCGTGTACTCGGGATACCAGCGGTATCCAGCCTCAGTCATTACCCTGACCAACTTAGCAGTATGGCCGGGTACATCTAGGCATCGAGTCAGGCGAACCACTTGATTGAGGTCGCGAGTGGCCATCTGAAAGCACAATCATAATGCAAAGGCATTAGAATTTCTAGCAAAATTTCGGCAGCATAACAGCTGTAAATGCTCAAAAAGGATATTGAGACATTTGACAAAGGATTTCGTGCATACTCAACATCATCATATCAAAGTTCCGAAACCATTCTAACAACACAATGTGGTAGTAGAACTGAACTAGGCTGGTAACCATCAAACTTATAAGGTACTACTGATTAGTAACTCGTGATCCTGATAGAGAGAACAGATCCTAATTCCTTAACCCCCGGTGGAAGAATGGACTGACTCAGATCAGAAAGTCATAAGGTATAAGGAGTAAAAAGAGCCTTACGTTCCAACCCACAAACAATTCCCCTACATATAACTAAAGAATTTCTAGACTCAACATCGACCAGTTTGGCTTGGAGAACCTACAGGCAGTCCGGCTCTGATGCCAACGCTGTCAGGACCCCGACTCGATGTCACATCGATCTAGCCGGTAACACCTCATATCACTTTGCGGCCTCACGCACGGTATCCCCACGGGTGTCGTCTTACCTTTGCCCGGGACCGTTTGCGCCTTTTGGCTCACGTATATGATAGTGTCGCTAGCATCCATATGATAAGGAGCCCGGGCTGACATGACTAGTCGTAAACCCAAAGTGGCACAGACTTACAGGGACAGGCATCCATGACCCAGCTTCGAACGTGTCGGTCATCAGCAAGTGGGTCCAGGCTGTAGCACTGGGCTAGCAGGACTCCGGTAAACCGGGCTGTAGCGGGCTAACAGGACTCCGGTACTCAAAGCGTGACATTTCCCCGAAGGGACAGACACAGGAACGAAGAAGGACACATGCCGGCCAGCCTAAGTGTTCCAGAGCAGTAGCAAGCTACCATGGCTCAGCGGTAACACTAGGAGACATTTCCCGGTAAGCGAGGCTACTAAAGATAAACAACTAGATAGTCAGATCCCACACATACCAAGCATTTCAATCATACACACAATATGCTCGATATGTGCAATACAACGAAACATCACAACATGACTCTACGACACAAGTACTTTATTTAAGGCTCAGGGAGCCATACATAACATACACCAAGGTACGGGTCTCACGACCCAACATACAAGTCATACAGTCATACAAACCAGCAGCGGAAGTAACTTGTCTGAGTACAGACAACTAGTAAAATAAAAGAGGCTTGGAAAGCCTAGCTATACTACGTGGTCCTTCACAAGCTCAGGGTCACCACCTGGGTCTTTAGCCTACTCGTTGATGTCAACGTCTACATAGAACCCATCAGAAGGGGTTGCAGCGTCTTCTGTAAAAATGTAGATTATAGCAACATGAGTACAAAGGTACTCAACAAGACTTACATCAGATCCTACATACATGCATATTATCAAGAAGGGTTGGTGGAGTTATTGCAGCAAGCCAGCTTTGACTCTTGGCTAGACTATCCTATGATACTCCAACTTGAAATGGTTTTGCGCACACGAGTCCACTACTCACCACTTCAATACACTACCGAGGATCCACCTCCGTCTTCCTACGGAAGAGCCATCCTCGGCACTCACACTTATCTAGAGGCTTTTAGTAGTTTCCATTTACTTGTCTATGAACTGTATAGGCAACCAAGTAGTCCTTTACCGCGGACGCGGCTATTCGAATAGATCATGTTAACCCTGCAGGGGTGTACTTCTTCATACACGCTCTCACCACTTACCGTCGCTTACACGACATGTACTCGGCAACCTTCAAGCGAAAGCCCAACGTGGGTGTTGGCCACGACCTACCTAATCACCTAAGCCTCCAGTCCAGGTTTATCGCCTATTCAGGTTCCATCCGCAGGGAGTCCGGCCGAGGTTTCCCATACGGCCCCGAACGATGTGAACAGGGTTCCCGAGATACCTAACGGGTATTCGGTACACCCGGCCACGTACCTACCGCATCACAGCCCACCCCTACGGTCAGCGCTGTCCACGGCCTCTAGTAGGCTACAAACACCAGAAACTAGTTGCAACTCCTGGACGGAGAACTAGGGTGAATAAGAAGCCGAGAGGGTCCATTGGTTTCGGGCCCAATGCATGGTAGTAGCTGATTCTTAAATCACACATACAGATCTCAGTGCTTAAGGTCGGCTTCAATGAAACAACCCACCATGTACTCCTACATGGCCTCTCATCGATACCTTTACCAAATCGTGTTCACCACACCACTCCCATTACCGACATAATCATTTCACTCTAGCCCATCACCCAGATGAACCAGACCTGACACGACTCTAAGCATAGCAGGCATAGCAAGGTAGGAACAACACATACATATGGCTCAATCAACTCCTACACATGCTAGTGGGTTTCATCTAGTTACTGTGGCAATGACAGGTCATGCAGAGGAAATGGGTTCAACTACCATAGCACACAGCAGTTTGAAACGCGTTGTCTTAATGCAGTAAAAGAGAGCAGGAGCGAGAACATGGGATTGTATCGATATGATTAAATGGTTGGTTGCTTGCCTGATGGTTCGATGCACTGATACGGTTCTTCGTTAGGGTAATCACGGTACTCCTCGGAGGCAGAACCTGTCGCAAAGGACACCGATACACAACCATCACCAAACAATGTGCAACAATATGATGCATGCATGAAACATAGCAATATGAGTGTGTTGGGCTAATGCAACTAAAACCAGAAGGGTTTGAACAAATTTGAATCAAAGATTCAAATTTCAAACTCAAACATGGTCTCTTTAAGTGCTTATCCTTGTTCTGCTTAAAACATCAATTTAACTTGTTTGATCATGCATGAAAATAGTACAGATGGATAGATTGGATTTTTCTGATCATTTTTCATATATAATTTGTCCAATTTGGAGTTACAGAATAAAAGTTATGAATTTTTGAAGTTTAAATAATATTCTGGAATTTCCTGATTTAAATTAAATCCAGAAATTATAATTATTGCGCCAGCATGACGTCAGCATGACGTCAGTGGTCAACTGCGGCTGGCTGAAGTCAAACCTGACGTGTGGGGCCCACACGTCAGTGACAGGGGGGTTAAACAGGGTTAATTTAATCCTAATTACTAATTAGTGGCGCTGGGGCCCACTAGTCAGTGTCAGGGGGTTAACTAACAGTGGTTAGCGCTAATCTTGATTAGCTACAGGGCTGGGCCCACCTGTCAGGGACTCAGGGGGTGTCCTGCCGTGGTCAAAGTGGGTCAAACCCACCGACGACGTGACGCCGGCGAGGCCCGAGACGGCGGCGCGATGCGGAATCGCGCCATAGGGCACGGGAGAGGCCGTGCTTGGGCTCGTTGGAAAGCTCTTGCTCCCGCGCGTCGAACGGTGGCCGTGGCTGGGCCTGGGGTGGCCGGAGTCGACGGCGGCGAGCTCGGCTGCGGCCGCCGGGGTTCGGTCGTGCACAGGAACAGGGTTGGAGCTCGAAGGTGAGCGAAGCGAGGCGCTAGGGATGCTCTACGGGGTCTTGCGAACTCGTTGGACTCGCCGGGGTGACCAAATGGTCACCGGAGCTACGTCGACGGCGAGCTCGGCGACGGCGGAGGTTCGGCCGTGGTGGGGAGGAGGCTACGGTGGGGGAACGAGGGGGAGGAGAGGGGGAAACGGTGGCGTAGCTCACCGCGGTTGCAGTGGGCGTCGAAGCGGGCTCGGGGACGCCCTGGAGACGGCGAATCGACGGCGACGGTGGTCGGAGCCCGAGGAGGGGAACGGCGACGTGGCGGCGATGCAGGGCTTCTGGAGGACCGTGGAGCGGTTGGGAGGAAGAGGGGGTCGTGGCGGAGCTTCTGAGCTAGTCGGGGAAGCGAGGGGTGGCCGGAGACGGCTGCTATGGCGAACGGCGGCGACGGGGGTGTTCGGCCGTGTGAGAGAGAGAGCGAGGGGAGGAGGGAGGAACTGAGGGAGAGTGAGAGAGAGCAGGGGGAGAGGCGTGGCGTCGTCCGGGGCATCGAGCGAGGAGGGGAGGGCAGGCAAGCAGGGAGAGAGGTGGCGTGGCGCGGTGGCGCGCGCGCGCGCCGGCCACACTCCCCTCCCTCTGTCGGGACGAAGACGACAGAGGAGGGAGGTGGGCTGGGCCGGCTGCTGGCTGGGCCAGCCAGCTAGCTGGGCCGCACAGTGGAGGAGCCCAGGTAAGCTCCTCCTGTTATTTATTTCTGTTTTCTAATTTCTGACATTTCTTTTGATTTAAATAAAATATTAAATCATTTTATTTCCTTATGCCAATTTTGCAGGGGCTAGATATATTATTTCAGAGCTCCTTTATAAATGGCATAATATTTGGACATATATTAATATATATAATTAATATATTTCCAAAGCAAATATTTATGCATTAATTCCAAATGCCCAAAATAAATACCTATGAGCTCTCAAAAATATTGGTTTGATTATTATCTCTGTCCAATATTTTCAGAGAGCAACATGAGCATTTTCTTGGACCCTTTTGGAGAAATTTTTATTTGGGTCATTTTCAAAATGATTCTGAGGCTTTCACAAATCCCCATTTCAAATTAAATGGAATTTTAAACATGATGCACACACTCTGATGCATGACTAGCTAGGGTGTGACAACCCATGCCATCTGCCTTAACCCTACAGGCATTCTGACTGGGAAGCATCCTAGCTCGCTTGTTCGTCACCGAAGTATTCTTCATCATATCATGTTCTTTCATGCCTGGCCAATAAAATAACCAGTGGCAAGCCAATGAGTACTTTGAATGTACTCGCAAGCAACCCATGTTTTGGTTCAAGATACGACAATGCATGATATAGGTAAATTTTTGCAGAAAGCTAGTTTTGAGTGCAATGACACGTTCAACAACTTGTAAGACATGCATCAGGAGAATTCAAGTAACCATGAGGACAGGTTACAAATATCAACATAAATAGAGTGGGCATCAACCAACTCAATCATCGTGTCAAGTCCTTTGACTTGACTCAAGTAGATCTTCCCACTTATCCAAACACACACACTGGTTTGTAAACATGTGGACGTATCCCAAGAGAGGTTACCCAACTGTCCTTAACCTTGGACACGGCTATTCGAATAGTTTGACACTCTACAGAGGTTGCACACTTTACCCACAAGATCCGGGGAACTTTCGTGTCATCCACGACCCGCGGTACCTCAAGTACCCGGGGTAAGCACCCGATCACTATCTTTCCCTAGACGACACTAACAAGGAGTCCATGCGTTGTTCCGTATCCTCACGACGTACATCATACGAGACTCACTCGAGATCGTAACATCCGAGAGGGGACACAACGGTGTGTCCGGTGCCCCATAAAAATGTTCTTGGCCGCCATACCTGGCACGACCCCGTCTCGAGAGAGAGCACCAACTCTCCCCCGTCACTAGTAATGCGGGCTCCAAGCTAGTATCGACCTAGGTAATCAATAATGCCCTTTCCCATACAAGGGTAGAGTGGTTGTGCATGTAAGGTTGGAATAACGGTCGCAACTTAAACCAATCCATTTTGAAAACAACACACACTTGCCTTGGTACACCACTTCGTCATCAAGTGGATACCCAACCCATCATCTCCCCCGGGCATAAGTGTCACCCGATGGGGTTTTCGAAAAGTCTTTTGAAAATACTTTGTCTCCATCACCATGCATATTCCCGTCCCTTTTTGCGTAGCACTACTTTAGCATCCTATCTACCCCCACCGGCATAACCCTCATAAGAAGGTAGGGTCATGCACAATGCAAGTATCAACGAGGAAGTACGGTGGCAA
This sequence comes from Triticum aestivum, assembly GCF_018294505.1. Taxonomy (NCBI): domain Eukaryota; kingdom Viridiplantae; phylum Streptophyta; class Magnoliopsida; order Poales; family Poaceae; genus Triticum; species Triticum aestivum. The sequence goes on along the minus strand of NC_057804.1, from coordinate 227,705,051 downwards.
ACCATCAAAGTGGTTACCACCTCATCATGATTCCGTTTCAACAACAATATGGTGCTTTATGACATGCATAAAAAGGGTTTCATAGACATGGTCAAAGGGCTGCTTGCCTGGTTCCTCAGAGTCTTCGAGTCTTTTGGTCCTTCTCCAAATACTCTGTCTACTTCATCAACTAACATAGGAAACAATCACAATAAGCAACACGACAAGGCAGAAAATAAAAGTGCTCTAAAAATATGAAGTTGACTAAGTGAATATTTCTGAACATTTCAATATGATGGAAACAAGGGATTTAATGGATCTGCAATTTGTCTACAGAATGCCTCTTTATAAAAATGAGTGAAAGTACCCATTAAATCAGGCATGATTTTAGAAACATTTAGAAATTGGTTTCACTGGATTTGGAGTTCAAATGAATATAATATGGGTTTTTGGAGTGGACTTATGTGGATAAATGACCTATTTATTGCATCTAGTGAAAACCAAGCACAGTAGAAATGTTCACTATGCCTCATTAAATAGATCTGGATTTATGGAGTCTCTAGAAATTTGAATCATCGAATTTGGAGTCCATTTGAATTGTTTATGGATACAAGTTTACAGAAAAAGAAAAAGAAAAGGGAAATGGGGTGTACCCTTATCCAGCGCACCAGGCGAAAGATAGAAGTGGGCCGGCCCAGCGGCTCAGCTGCGCGGGTGTCAGGGGCGATGTCGAAGGCATATTCCAAGGAAGACACCTTCCCCGAGCGAAGGCGGCAGCGGGCAGAGCCTGTTTCCTCTTAAACGGGTGGGCCCGCCCACCGGGTCACTGAGGAGCGGGGCCTGGTGCTCAGCCCGTCTCCTACCTCCCGCTCGAACAGAGCAGAGGTATGGGAGGCAAGGCCGAGCGGGCGTCGGCGTTCTCCCCGGCGGTACCGGCCACCTCCGGTGACGCCCGGCGTACCGGCGCGCTCAGGAGGCCACGCCGCATCCAACCGTTGGTGGCACGGTCGCCTAGGGCCACCGGGTTGAGTAGGGCGTCGGTCGCGGCGGGCGAGGCCGATAGGCGATGGCGGCATTGGTGCTACGGGGCACCGGAGCAGAGGGAGAAGAGGTGAGGGGTTCCGTTGTGGTCAGGGGGTTCGCCTAGTGGAGAGAGGAGGGAAGGAGGAGTGGTGGGTGCGAATTTAGGCGGAGGCCGACGGCAAGGCTCCGGCCATGGTGGCGGATGGAGAGCGCGAGGAGGGAAGTGAGTTGTCCAGAGGGTCGCCGGGAGGGAGAGAGGGCCAGAGGAGTAGAGAGGGGGCTCGGGGGTGGCCTTTTATGGCTGGGAGATGGTGCACCGTGGACGAGTGCGCTGGCGAGGTCATTGCCGTTGCCAGGGGTCACGGGGGCTCGTGTGTGCGTGTCCGGGGCGTTTGTAGAGATGGTCTACAGCCAGGGGAAGGGAGAGAAGGAGCGGGGAAGTGCTAGGGCGTCACGCGTGTGAGCTCGTCCATTGGAGCTCTCAGGCGGTTGGGGCGCGTGTGGAGGAGGCAGCATGAGGGAGAAAGAGAAGGGGGACAGGGGTTTAGCGTGTCGCAGATGCCGAGGCACGTCGTTGGGCGCACTGGGGAGGCCCGAGGTGGCCGGAGGTGCTTGGCAGGGGGCGGCTACAGTGCGGGAGCACACTGTAGCGCGCTCCAGAGCATGCCTTTGGCTGCCATGGCATTGTTTAAGGGGCAGGGGCGTGCCCACTCATGTCTGGTAGCACTAGGGAGAAGTAAACAAGTGGGGAGGGGCATTGGATGCCCTGGAGATCCATTGGAGTGTGGAGGGAGGTGAGAAAGGAGAAGAATGTTGTCGTCCAGAAGGGTAAATGGTGATGTTTCACCCTTCAATCATTGAGTTGAGTCCAGGGAAGAGTTACTAGAGGTGCAAGGGGACTCTGAGGGGCTGTGGTAAAAAGTTGAGCTCAAGGAGAATAGTGTTAGTGGTCAAAATGGTGATTTTTGAAAAGTGGCAGAAGGTGTTTGATAATGGTTTGGGCCAGCGAATGATTTCCAACTGCCATGACACTCCACAGGATGAAATGACACATATAATTAGGGCCTTCCACCAATTTGGAGCTTATTCGGGCAAAGTTGGCAATGCAACTTTTGTAAACCCTAGAAATTAGCAAAAATGTACTTGTGTAGATCTAGTTGAGCAAATCACTTCCCCTTGATGAATTACTTGGTTTAGTGGCCTCGTTTGGTCATGTCAACATGCTCACAAAAGTTGGGGTCAAGGAGAGAAAGTTGGTAGTACAAAGTTGTTCAAATTTGGTTCTGGACAGGAAGGGTTTTGGGGCACTTTGATCAAGTTAACTTGTTCTCCAATTTATGCCACTTGGTCTAGATTATTTATTAGACCATTTTAGCATGTGTATCAAGTTTGAGAGCATTTGGACAAGTTTGATAGTGTAAAGTTGTTCAAACTTGAAAAAGGGCAAAAATGCTTTTGAGAGGGTTTCATGGGGTTATACTATTCTCCATGGCATGAGACTTGGCAATATCATCATAAATGTCATAAGTGACATGCTAGAAGTTTCTTGGGATTTTTGGGGAATATTTCCTTTGTAAATATTTCAAAAACTTGAAATATCCAGAAAGGGTTTTTGAGGGATTTGACCAATATTTTGAACATGACCATGTGTTGAAACTCTTATATATGGACAATATATGTCCGTTGAGTTTCCCTAGGTTTTTGTCAAATATTTTTAAAACAATAAAATAACTTTTCCCTATTAAAGACCATTTCTGGCCTTAAGAAAAAGCTTTTAAATAAAATAGGAAAATAACTTTTAAAATTATATTTTTGTGGTTTCTGGGTATAGTATATCTAATAGGAGTCAAATATATTTTTGGAAAGATTTTTACTGCCCTTAATTAAGTACTTGTAGTGCAAACCTCAATTCAGGGGTTTTTGAAAAACTAAATTTTGAAAATACTATTTGGCCAAATTATTTTTGCAAGAAATTATTTTTATGTCCTATACACATGGCATCATCATTGGTAAAGGTTTTTGGATCAAGGATAAGGAGTATAAGAGTTGGAGGATTTATTTTATTTTTAGAGCACTTGCAAACAACAGACAAAAACCAATCAAGGCAAGGTCCAAAACAGTCAAAAGTTTTTGTCAAACCACACTTTATCATTATTGTTAGCTTAAGTGCAGTGCCATGAAAATCAGGGTGTGACAGACCTACCCCCCTTACAAGAATCTCGTCCCCGAGATTCCCAAACTAGGCGCGGAATGGGATATAGAAACTTGGATCTGGGGTAGTGTTCAAGTCCTCATGTTGCTTCTGCTTCCGTGTAGTGCTCCATTGAGCTTGAAGTACTTGATGGTGTGGCTTCGTATATGACGTTCTTCTTGATTTGGGTTGCTAGTGGGTGGCTCGCGGTAGGTTAGATTGGGTTGGGGGTCGATGGCTCGGTGATCGATGCCCTCATAGAGATCGGGCTAGTTAGGAAGTTGGAAACACTTCCGGGGTGTGTCGCGTGGAAAAAAATGCTGTGCACAGTGGGTAACTTAGGTGGTAACCCCAACTGGTAACTGTCTTCTCTTCGTCTCGTAGCGATCTCAGAGGGGGTTGTTAAATCTTGGAGTGAGCTTCTACCGGACATGGAAATGCTTGGTTCTTCTGAGAGGAGTGACCCGTTGGTACACATGGTGTTCGAGGCAGGAGTTTACTTCTTCACAATGGCAGTTGGTTTAGTTCTTCCCCCTTGACATGGCGGTCTTCAAATGTTCCTTAACCAACTGAATGGCTCTTCTTCTATCTTCGAGTAGAAAAGTATGTCACCAAATAATGATGACAACTATCTTGTCTATATACTCCATGAAGACTTTGTTGACAGGGTACATAAAGTAGGCTGGGGTATTGGTGGTGGTCATGGTTGAGTGTTGGCCAGGGTCTACTTAACCTAGAACCAAAGCCTATGGTTGTGATCTGACCATGTTATGGCTTGGTAGGGCTTTAGGGTTTCAAGGATTCTAGTGTGCTAGTGAACATTTATCATCTTATCTTTAAGCACGGTTCCTGAGATGCCAATAGTCTATCTAGTCCTTTAAACAAATCACATCATATCACCGATAGCATCATTTTGCATAGGTCAACTCCAATCATCACTCATGTGATTCATATCCTCATTGCTCCCGAGAGGATGTCTAACAAAATCATATATGTCTACAATCGCCAAACTCATATGTATGTCTACCCCTAAAAATCCATGGGTAGAACACATAAGCTGCTAAGCATGAACGTGACAATCCAAGTGCTCAGCCCCTTCTTCCAAGGTCCAAGGTAAAGCACCTCTATCCTAAGGAAACATGTCGTATGCCACTCCAAAATCTTGTTTCCTTCCTATGAATCAACTCCAACAACCCATTAACTACAACAATCATTACATGATCCACTAGTTCTTCAAATCCAATCTCTATGGTGTTCCACATGATCTTCTAATATCCTATAATCCACAAATACGGGGAAGTCAACCTTACTATAGTCAGTCCACCAATTTCCATTATTGTGATCTAGTAATACTCCAAGGTCAAGCTCACAAAGATGCCTAAATAAACTCCGACAATTAGTCCAATCTCCTAGTTTATCGTCCACCGAGAAACATGGTATCATGATCGAGATCATCAGTCTAAATCCAATTTACTCCAAACCATGTAGACATACTCGGCATCTATATTAAACTAGAATTACATACTTAAATCCAAATCTCTTGTCCAATGAGGATTCCTACATGTTCCCCCCCAGTCATTTACGTAATATCAACTGTCTCCAATCAATATCCCATGGCTAAGTTAAATCCAAATACTTCCAAGAATTCCATCTTGCGAACACAATTATCCTACTAAATCCAATTTACTCAGGGGTAATGAAAGCTATGCTAATCTATACTCAGGATCCCACCAAGTTCATCTACCAACATCAAAGCCTCATAATCCACCAAATAGTCTCATATAATTCCTCAAGTCATTGATATAAACTCATCAAGTCATTTTTCCTCTATTCTTATATCATTAGATTGGTCCTCCCTATGGCATCGTCAGTTCTGGTGCTATCTAAGGAAGATAATGTGCTCGTTCACTATGCCCATTAGTTCCATAATGAACCCAGTGATAAGCAAGGCTTACTTCAGCTTAACTTGTTCTCTTGTGATTCCGTAGGTTAAGCTCATGGTTAAGGTTTCGAGCTGGGGTATCTCGTGAAGTCCTGTAGGGTCTAGGGATAGGGTTCTAGTCTTGAGGTGTAAACATGCGGGGTTGCACTTGGTGGAGGAGGTTGTAGAAAAAGTCTTCAGTGCTTGTGGGTCGCCGAGGTGCAATCCATGGTGTATCTTGTCTTGCTTGTCTTCAGTTGAGGAGAGAGATGAGAGGGAAAAGTAGCATAGAGGAGGGATGCCTAAAGGGGGTTTTATGGTGCAAGTGCAAACAAACAAGTGCCAAAAAGGGCCAAACACAAACAACAAAATAAGGTAGGTGATATAGTCGCGTACTTGTTGCCTAGGGAAAAAAGGGCGACTGATATCAAAACAGGAACAAATAAATGCAAGCAACACACAATCATGGTTCTATTCGAACCATCACACGGACTCGACTGCGCATAGGGGGTACACGACTCATCCTACCCTAGGGGTTTTCGGATTCAGTAGTCGTGCTTTGCTCCGTGCCTCGTGCAGTCTTCTGGGTTTTCCTCGGGTGTCGCTACGTCTCTTGTAGTTGTTTGATGAAATGATCCGGGTTGATCCTGAAGATTCTTCAACAACTTCTCGCATGTTGAAGTGATGGGATGAAGGTGGCTCCTCGTAGCTGGCGTTGACTTGGTCTCCTCTTGTCTTCTTATTCATGACGATCCTTTTTGCATTCTAAGGCATCAGCGGTTCCAGGTGGCAATCCTTTATGCAATGACATTAACAAGGCATATTAGAGGTCCAACCTATCGGGCACATTGTTGACAATATCGTCACTGAGAGCGGGGGATGAAGAGAACCGTTTTCCTGCTCACTATAGTGAGGCGGACCAAATGGCGAGGTTCTCATCCACCGGTGGTTGCCGATACAACAATGGTAGTGACAGGATTACTCTATTAGCGATGTATATCATGATCTTGCATATCTTACACCCTGATCGTCATAGGACAACGTTGCATCATCCTGGGGCAAATTCAAAGGTGTCGCCATCCACTGGGTCTTCATGTCCCCATTCCTCGAAGGTGTATCTTCTGTTGGCATCGTCTTGCTGTGGTGTCACCAATCTTGTGTTCAGAAGAGTTGGGTGAGTGTTTGGCAAGGTGTACTCCTTCTAGGCTATCCACGAGGATTACAAGGAATCCCGTGGTTAGGGGCTTGAGGGTGCTAGCGACCGTTTGCAATAGTTTTGAAGGGAAGAGATCGATGGGGAAAGTATACCTAAGTTTTTGAAAAACTGAGAAGGGAAGAGAAGTATAGATAGTTTTGAAAACTTGTAATAGTTTTGGAAATAGTTTTACCCTAACTAACGACCATGCTAACTAAGGCTTCCTACAGTCAGGATGGCTCTGATACCAGCTCTGTGGGGACCCCGACTCATAAGTTGTGATCACCGAATGCACGTGTACAGTGATCCCAGAGATCAATGCTCATTGAACACACAGAAGCTGAATAACAAGAGGCTTAGATCCATACATACCGTATTACACAAGTAGGACCATTATGGTCAAGTCTTGAGTATAACATTGCAGTGGAAATCTTCGTCGATAACTTGGACCCATGCCATCTGCCTTAACCCTACAGGCATTCTGACTAGGAAGCGTCCTAGCTCGCATGTTCATCACCGAAGTATTCTTCATCATATCCTGTTCTTTCATGCCTGGCCAATAAAATAATCAGTGGCAAGCCAATGAGTACTTTGAATGTACTCGCAAGCAACCCATGTTTTGGTTCAAGATACGATAATGCATGATATAGGTAAATTTTTGCAGAAAGCTAGTTTTGAGTGCAATGACATGTTCAACAACTTGTAAGACATGCATCAGGAGAATTCAAGTAACCATGAGGACAGGTTACAGATATCAACATAAATAGAGTGGGAATCAACCCAACTCAATCATCGTGTCAAGTCCTTTGACTTGACCCAAGTAGATCTTCCCACTTATCCAAACACACACACTGGTTTGTAACCATGTGGACGTATCCCAAGAGCGGTTACCCAACTGTCCTTGACCGTGGACATGGCTATTCGAATAGTTTGACACTCTGCAGAGATTGCACACTTTACCCACAAGATCCGGGGAACTTTCGTGTCATCCACGACCCGCGGTACCTCAAGTACCCGGGGTAAGCACCCGATCACTATCTTTCCCTAGACGACACTAACAAGGAGTCCACTCGTTGTTCCGTATCCTCACTCGAGATCGTAACATCCGAGAGGGGACACAACGGTGTGTCTTGTGCCCCATAAAAATGTTCTTGGCCGCCCTACCTGGCACGACCTCGTCCCGAGAGAGAGCACCAACTCTCCCCCGTTACTAGTAATGCAGGCTCCAAGCTAGTATCGGCCTAGGTAATCAATAATGCCCTTTCCCATACAAGGGTAGAGTGGTTGCGCATGTAAGGTTGGAATAACGGTTGCAACTTAAACCAATCCGTTTTGAAAACAACACACACTTGCCTCGGTACACCACTTCATCATCAAGTGGCTACCCAACCCATCATCTCCCCCAGGCATAAGTGGCACCCGATGGGGTTTTCGAAAATTCTTTTGAAAATACTTTGTCTCCATCACCATGCATATTCCCGTCCCATTTTGCGTAGCACTACTTTAGCATCCTATCTACCCCCACCAGCATAACCCTCATAAGAAGGTAGGGTCATGCACAATGCAAGTATCAACGAGGAAGTACGATGGCAAACCATCAAAGTGGTTACCACCTCATCATGATTCCGTTGCAACAACAATATGGTGCTTTATGACATGCATAAAAAGGGTTTCATAGACATGGTCAAAGGGCTGCTTGCCTGGTTCCTCAGAGTCTTCAAGTCTTCTGGTCCTTCTCCAAATACTCTGTCTACTTCATCAACTAACGTCGGAAACAATCACAATAAGCAACACAACAAGGCAGAAAATAAAAGTGCTCTAAAAATATGAAGTTGACTTTTATAGGACTTCTTTGGTTATATGAAAAATAACCAGAGTGGTTTCATTGGGATTGGATAAGTGAATATTTCTGAACATTTCAATATGATGGAAACAAGGGATTTAATGGATTTGCAATTTGTCTACAGAATGCCTCTTTATAAAAATGAGTGAAAGTACCCATTAAACCAGGCATGATTTTAGAAACATTTAGAAATTGGTTTCACTGGATTTGGAGTTCAAAGGAATATAATATGGGTTTTTGGAGTGGACTTATGTGGATAAATGACCTATTTATGGCATCTAGTGAAAACCAAGCACAGTAGAAATGTTCACTATGCCTCATTAAATAGATCTGGATTTATGGAGTCTCTGGAAATTTGAATCATCGAATTTGGAGTCCATTTGAATTGTTTATGGATATTACAAGTTTACAGAAAAAGAAAAAGAAAAGGGAAAGGGGGTGTACCCTTATCCAGTGCACCAGGCGAAAGATAGCAGTGGGCCGGCCTAGCGGCTCAGCTGCGCGGGTGTCAGGGGCGACGTCGAAGGCGTATTCCAGGGAAGACAACTTCCCCGAGCGAAGGCGGCAGCGGGCAGAGCCCGTTTCCACTTAAACGGGCGGGCCCGCCCACCGGGTTGCTGACGAGCGGGGGCCGGTGCTCAGCCTGTCTCCTACCTGCCGCTCGAACAGAGTAGAGGTAGGGGAGGCAAGGCCTAGTGGGCGCCGGCGTTCTTCCCAGCGGTACCGACCACCTCCTGTGACGCCTGGCGTACCGACGCGCAAAAGAGGCCACACAACATCCAATCGTTGGTGGCACGGTCGCCTAGGGCCACCGGGTTGAGTAGGGCGTCGGCCGCAGCGGGCGAGGCCGACGGCGATGGCGGCATTGGTGCTACGGGGCACCGGAGCAGAGGGAGAAGCGGTGAGGGGTTCCGTTGTGGTCAGCGGGTTCACCTAGTGGAGAAAGGAGGGAAGGAGGAGGAGTGGTGGGTGCGAATTTAGGCGAAGGCCGATGGCAAGGCTCCGGCCATGGTGGCGGATGGAGAGCGCGAGGAGGGAAGTGGGTTGTCTCGAGGGTCGCCGGGAGGGAGAGAGGGCCAGAGGAGTAGAGAGGGGGCTCGGGGGTGGCCTTTTATGGCGGGGCGATGGTGCACCGTGGATGAGTGCGCCGGCGAGGTCGTTGCCGTTGCCAGGGGTCACGGGGGCTCGTGTGTGCGTGTTCGGGGCGTTTGTAGAGATGGTCTACAGCCACGGGAAGGGAGAGAAGGAGCGGGGAAGTGCCAGGGCGTCGTGCGTGTGAGCTCGTCTATTGGAGCTCTCAGGCGGTTGGGGCGTGTGTGGAGGAGGCAGCAGGAGGGAGAAAGAGAAGGGGGACAGGGGTTTAGCGTGTCGCAGACGCCGAGGCACCTCGTCGGGCGTGCTGGGGAGGCCTGAGGTGGCCGGAGGTGCTTGGCAGGGGGCGGCTACAGTGTGGGAGCACACTGTAGCACGCTCCAGAGCATGCCTTTGGCTGCCATGGCATTGTTTAAGGGGCACGGGCGTGCCCACTCATGTCTGGTAGCGCTAGGGAGATGTAAACAAGTGGGGAGGGGCATTGGATGCCCTAGAGATCCATTGGAGTGAGGAGGGAGGTGAGAAAGGAGAAGAATGCTACTGTCCAGAAGGGTAAATGGGGATGTTTCACCCTTCAATCATTGACTTGAGGCCAGGGAAGAGTTACTGGAGGTGCAAGGGGACTCTGAGGGTCTGTGGTAAAAAGTTGAGCTCAAGGAGAATAGTGTTAGTGGTCAAAATGGTGATTTTCAAAAAGTGGCAGAAGGTGTTTGATAATGGTTTGGCCCAGCAGATGATTTCCAACTGCCATGAGACTCCACAGGATGAAATGACACATATAATTAGGGCCTTCCACCAATTTGGAGCTTATTTGGGCAAAGTTGCCAATTCAACTTTTGTAAACCCTAGAAATTAGCAGAAATGAACTTGTGTAGATCTAGTTGAGAAAATCACTTTCCCTAGATGAACCACTTGGTTTAGTGGCCTCATTTGGTCATGTGAACATGCTCACAAAAGTTGGGGTCAAGGATAGAAAGTTGGTCGTACAAAGTTGTTCAAATTTGGTTCTAGACAGGAAGGGTTTTGGGGCACTTTGATCAAGTTAACTTGTTCTCCAACTTATGTCACTTGGTCTAGATGATTTATTAGACCATTTTAGCATGTGTATCAAGTTTGAGAGCATTTGGACAAGTTTGATAGTGTAAAGTTGTTAAAACTTGAAAAGGGTAGAAATGCTTTTCAGAGGGTTTCATGGGGTTATACTATTCTCCATGGCATGAGACTTCGCAAGATCATTAAAAATGTCATAAGTGACATGCTAGAATTTTCTTGGAATTTTTGGGGAATATTTCCTTTGTAAATATTTCAAAAACTTGAAATATCTAGAAAGGGTTTTGAGGGATTTGACCAATATTTTGAACATGACCATGCGTTGAAACTCCTATATATGGACAATATATGTCCGCTGAGTTTCCCTAGGTTTTTGTCAAATATTTTTAAAACAATAAAAATAATTTTTCCCTATTAAAGACCATTTCTGGCCTTAAGAAAATGCTTTTAAATAAAATAGGGAAATAACTTTTAAAATTATATTTTTGTGGCTTCTGGGTATAATATATCTAATAGGAGTCCAATATATTTTTGGAAAGATTTTTACTGCCCTTAATTAAGTACTTGCAGTGCAAACCTCAATTCAGGGGTTTTTGAAAAACTAAATTTTGAAAATACTATTTGGCCAAATTATTTTTGCAAGATATTATTTTTACGTCCTATACGCATGGCATGAGCATTGGTAAAGGTTTTTGGATCAAGGATAAGGAGTATAAGAGTTGGAGGATTTATTTTATTTTTAGAGCACTTGCAAACAACAAACAAAAACCAATCAAGGCATGGTCCAAAACACTCAAAAGTTTTTGTCAAACCACACTTTATCATTATTGTTAGCTTAAGTGTAGTGCCATGAAAATCAGGGTGTGACAGTTCAACCCCAGGGGTGGATGTCTGGGTGCTCTGTTTTGTTCCTTTTGCTCTGCCATTGACTTTGCTTGCGTCCTCTTATGTTCAGATTTTCTCTCTATTTCTAATCTGTTGCTCTCTTTTGCTATCCCAGGCTGCACTCGCTAGGGTTCTTTTGCTCTTGAACGAGCGTTTGGCGGTAGTGATACTGGATTGCGTGGCAGATTTTGTGTTTGCTGGTAAGAGTTTTGCTTTTGTATGGCGTGCTTCATTTCTGAAATAGTTCGAATCCCTAATTTTTGTTCATGTGTCTTGCAGATCTGGTTCGGCAGATTTTAGGACTGTAGATCTCAATGGGTACATCATCCAGTCCGGACAAATTGAATGCAGGTGATTTTCCCTGTATTTTGGATGATGTTTTGACATATCTGGTTTTTAGGTTGTACCGTTGTTGCCGTATCGACTTTATAAGTTGTATGTATTTTGATATGTGTTAATTTTGTCCTGGATTGTATGGTGTGTATGGTTTTGGCAGTTGATGCAACCTCCAGATAGGTTGTAGTACTTATCACCATGTGTATTTTGAACTGCTATCCTGGCATTTGAATAGGTTGTAGTAGTCAGTGAAGAACTAGTATGGTGTTGAAACAGTTGTCTTTTCTGAAGTTTGTTCTGCAAGTGGTGGGTTCATATTTGTTTCATTCGGTGAACTTGTAGTGTTCACATAGTTGAACTGATTGATTGTTCTTGTACTTTTTTGCTAATTATGATGTTGTTGCAGATGTTGGAGTGTCGGTGCCTCCTGATTCTGACAAATCAGAATGCTTTCAAGATCTTGTGAATGTTATTTTTGAGAAACCAAATCCTCTAGAAGAACTTGCAAATGTTGCTGGTGTTTCCCTTATATTTTCTCTTTTTTATCAGCCTTTAATACATATATATGCTTAGTTACATCAGTTGTTCCTTCTTGTTTGTGTCTGATGATATGCGCTTTATTTATCTTTGTGTCTGCAATGTTAATTGTGTTTTAATTTTTTATGTGCATGGTTAGGTTATTGGTTTATGCAGTTAATGACAGCCATGGTGTTCCAGAGGACATTGCTGATGTTGTTAAAGATATTAATGATGGAATGTATTCACTTAACGTTGATGATGGTGATGGCAGCTTGCAGTTTTCTATTACTCAGTCTCAAAGTGTTGATGGCACTGAGCCTGTTACTCAAGTTGAGGATGTTCCTATGCAGTTACAGCTCAAGGATGAAAGGATAAGAAAGAAGAAGTATGAATTCCAGAAGAGAAAGGAATTGGAACGGCGTCAAAAGGCTGCCTGTGTGCAAGAAAGTGATGTTGATGTTGCTCAAGCTCCTAAATGTGTAGGCAATGAAGGTGGTGACGCATGTTTTTCAACTGCTCATCTCGGATCTCATGGAAGTGACATGCCTGTGAAGACAAACTTGATGCAAACTCCTTTGACGCAAGTGTTTGATCGTGATGGAGTTAAGGAGAAGAAAGTTGTTTTGAAGAGGAAGATGTCATATCGAAATCCTGGTGGCACACAGAGGCGTAGCCCACGTGTGAAAGCTGGTTCCGAACCTGGTAATAGCAAAGCTGATGCAGATAGTGTTGCTATGAAAATTGGTCCGAGCAAACTTGGTGGCTCCCCTGTTCGTCGGAGTCCACGAGGTTTGACAAATAAGAAGCCTTCTTCGTCTACTCTTCAAGATCGGTATTTGTTGAAAGAAAATAAGAAGCGTAAAGTTCATCCTGCAAAGGTGAACAAAGGTGTGAAGAAGCGTGCTCGTGTCGAAGCTGAAGATGATGTATCTGAAGAAGGTGATATTGAAGTTGATTCAGAAGATGAATTTGCAGCGGTATGTGTTTTGTACTGCATGTGACTTTCTAGTTGTACTTGCAATGATTTAATTGTGTTTGGGCTGGTATGCTGGCCAGGTGAGGCTGGTCATTGTTTGTATCTATTTGATTGTGGTACTGATGTTGTTCTAATAGTTGAACTTGTGCAAACTTTTCTTTGTTTTACTTGCCTTCATATGCTTGTTTTGTTTCCTATATTCATTGTTTGCTGTGGTATGTGTTTTGTTCTGCATGTGACTTACTAATTGTACTTGTAGTGATTTAATTTGTGTTTGGGCTGGTATGCTGACCAGGTGAGGCTGGTCATTGTTTTCATCAATTGAGGGTGGTACCGATGTTGTTTTAATAGTTGAACTTGTGCAATCTTTTATTTTTTACTTACATTCATATGCTTGTTTTGTTTTCTATATTCATTTTTTGCAGTGGTATGTGTTTTGTACTGCATGTGACTTAATAGTTGTACTTGTAATGATTTAATTGTGTTTGGGCTAGTATTGCGGCCAGGCGAGGCTGATCATTGTTTGCATCAATTGAGGGGTGGTACTGATGTTGTTTTAATAGTTGAACTTGTGCAATCTTTTGTTTTTCTTTTTACTTGCATTCATATGCTTGTTTTTTTTCTATATTCATTTTTTAAGGTGTGGATTTTTTGTTTTCATTTACAGCCTGTTAGTGTTATGAGTCCGGTCAAGCCGGTGGGAGGCAATGCCAGAAAAGTTGCCTTGGATGAAGGTGACCAACGGAAATTGAACTTAACTGTGCGATGTTCGTTGAGAGAGGTTGAAGATTGTGCTAAATTGCTCGAGAGTCGGCATGTGGCTAGGGTTCATGCATCTGGTTTTGGTTCTATCTTCAAGTGGAGGGTGAAGTCTAACATTTCCCGCCCTCTGATGGGAGTTTTTTACCTGAGGATAGATTCTAATACAATGACTCTTGACATGGGTGAGGCCAGTAAGAAGCTTCGCATCACTAGCGATGGTATACAACAATTATTTGGTTTCCCTCGTGGTGGTCGTTCTGCGCCAAGGCCGTCAGAGGACGGATATGACAACGCTCTGATGAAGTTAAGATCAGAGCTTGACATTAGCAGGAACAAAGATATCAAGACAAAGGATTTGAGGAATAAGCTCAAGGTGCTCGTCAAGGATCCTAGCAAAGATGACCTTGCTCTGAAAGTGTTCTTCATTATTGTGTTTATGAAGGTTGTGTTGCGTGGTTCTGCCCCGCGTGTTTCCAGAGAGGCAGCAATGTTTGAGGGTCTCATCTTTGAGGACATGGCTAATATGGATTATTGCCAACTGATGGTTGATGAGCTTAGAAGGGCTGTTGCCAAGTACCAAAATGGTGATACCATGGGGATGGCAATCACAGGCTATGCCATAGGGCATGTACTAATGTACCTTGACTGCCTTATCCGTGGCAAGACCACGGAGCCTGACATGCGAGTCCCTCGCATATGTTTCATGGATCCTGCCAAGCTTTCTGATCTGGTTAATTCTAGATTTGATAAAAAAAAGGCAATGCAGATCCAAAGACTTGGGTGTTTGGGAAGCTTCCGGTGAGTTTTGTTTGTTTTGTGTCTTGCAGACCTTTTTTTATTTTAGGTATAACTATTTTTTGCTGTAGTGGACATGTGTACTGTAGAGTTGTCTGTTTATATTTTGTATGGTTTAGGTATGGTGTTTTAGTACTGTTGTTTCGTGTGTGGTTGAACTGAATAACTTTGTTCAACTGGCCTGTTGGTAAATACTAACAAATTGGCAATGACAGTTAAAGTTTATTAGTGCTGTTGATTTTAAATCTGTTAATATCATGATTTATTTTTCCCTATGTGTTGCATTGATTGATTAACTATTTTCCCCTTTTGTTTGTAGTGGAAAACTCAAGAGGAGGTTTTTTTCGAGTGTATAAATGGCTAGTCCTGGAGATGCCGTCATCTCAGGTTCCGAAGTTTTCATCTCTGCCTGATGAGTTGAGGAATGGCCGTGCTGTTGAGGGTGCTGGTTATGCCCCCTGGCCCTAGTAATGCTAGTGCTTCACAGAGGCAGGGTTTTGGTATTGATGTTGCTGTTTCAGCGTTGGAGCACGCTGAGCATATCTTAAGTAATGTGTGTTCTGAGCTGCAAAAGGTCCCAACAACAGTTGAGCGTCTGACCTGTATCAATGGTATCCTTCCTAAAGGTCATCAATTTAATGTTGAGGAAGCTGTTGACTACATTGAGATGGAGAGAATTTTAATCGGTGATATGAGTGACGGTGCCGCTAATCTAGTTCAGAGCTCGGTTCATCTGTTGAACAACATGAAGCGTTTCAGAACTAGGCAAAACTCTCGCTGCAAGCCATATGAAGAAAGTGCAAATGTTGTTATCAAGCAGTTTGAGCAGGATGAGGCTGCTGCCACCGACAGCAGGGCTGGTGATGGTACTGAGGCTAATGTTTTTTATCACAAAAAGAATGATGTTGGCTTTGAGCGTCCTGATGTTGATGTGAGTCAGTCCTCGGTGTTTTCAATTTTTACTTTGTTGTTCTGCTGTCAGTGTTGTAGTTGAACTTCCTCATCTTCATCTATTTATCAATAATTTTCTTTCATGCAGATTGATCAGGATGAGGCTGCTGGCACCGATAGCAGGGCTGATGATGGTACTGAGGCTAATGTTTCTGATCAGCATACGAACGATGTTGGCTTGCAACACCCTGTTGTTGATGTGAGTGAGTCCTCGTTGTTTCTATGTTTTTACTATGTTGTTCTGCTGTCAGTATTGTAGTTGAACTTCCTGATCTACATTTTTTATTAATTTTTCTTTTCATGCAGGAGACCAGCCATAATGTTGAGGCTGCTGTTGACCGTGGAGTTAATGATCCATCCACTGATAAGAGCAAGGTTATTTTTATTTTCATTGTGTTTATTCAAATTTTCTTGAATTTTCATGCGCACCAATGTGTCTTGCTTGTTCATTTTTCTATCCCACACCATTTAGAGTTTGCAAGGGGTAGCTACCTTTTTACTTACTGTTGTTTTAATTCCTTGTGTTTATTGTTGCTCATAATAACATTTTTTTTGCCTCATTATATTTGAATCAGGGTCCTATTGTTGGCGATGAGCCTTGTTTGCCCGTTGGTGATGTTGCTTTGAATGTTAGCAGCAGCAAGTTCGATGATGTTGCTGTGAATGCTTCCAAGGTTTATTTTTCTGTGCACCTCTTGGTAGCTTATTTTTTTATTGTTAGTTTTGTTCATATTATTTAATTTTTCTGAATTTTTATTTTTGTCAGATTACTGATGTTGAGCGTGAGGTTGTCCTTAGTGGTGGAGATGATGCTCGTGATGTTCCATTGAGTAGTGGGCGCAATGTTGGTACCAAAGTTGCTGATGAGGATGCTGGTGCTGCGAGCATACTTGATTCCAAATCGCCTTGTGTTGGTATTCCTGGGAATGAAAATGTTTCTGGTTGTGAAGATTTCCCGCCGGAGAATTTCCCGCCTGGAGGTCTTGATTATGGTGATGCATTGCAAGATGCTTCTAGCATGGAGGAGGTGCCATCCGAGGATGATGATTTACTTCTGTTAATTTCTTCTGACCCCTTGACGCAGGAGGCGCTCTTGTCGTCCCAGGATTTTCTTTCTACAGACCCTGAAAGCGCAGCAATATTGGTGTCCTCTCAAGATGTCCCATCATCAAACCCTGAAACTGGAGGCATAATGGTCTCATCACAGGAACTACCGTCGTCGTCAAACCCTGATAGTCCAGGTAAGGACTTGTAAATGGGGCGTACTTCTTAATTTTGGCATTTTGGACATGTTCTCTTGTAGTAGTTGAACTTATTATTTTTCATCATTTTCTGCAAGCACAAAGTGGTAATGTTGTTATGGTTGATACGTTTTTCTTCGCTGTTACGAGGTTGCGCATGAACCGTACGAAATGGTTAGTTTGGGATTTTGCACGTACCATTTTTGTCTCTTTTTCTTTCTCTCGTATGATTATTGTTGTTGTTGCAGTAGTTTTAATTCATGTAATCTTTTGTGTTTTTCTAGTCACAAGCCGATGTTTCAAAATAAAGAATGTGATGCCGGTGTTGGTTCTATTGCTAAAGCGTCTGTCCCCACTGCATGCTCAACTCAGACAGTGCTGATGTTGTTTTATATTCTCTACGTCAGAAGTACCGAGACACTGACAAGTTGATAGTTCCCAGATGGGTGACGGTCAGTATTTTGCTTTTTTGTAAATAGGATGATAACTTGTTTTGCCAATTTTCTAACTGTTGTTGTTCATTTTGTACAACAGACCAAGATCCGTGATGGAAATATTGATTCCAATGTGCTAAATTGGTTCACGAGATCAGGTGCTGATGGTTTTGACCAAGTAGGTGAACTTGGACTTTTTGTACTCATTAACTAGAACTGTCATGTTTTCTTTGTAGTTTAGGGAGGTGGGGGAATGAACTTGATTAGCCTGCTTTTACACCTGTACTTATGAATGATCTGTGCTTCTTTTATTAAAGCTGCACTTATTGTTGCAAGGAAATTGAACTGATATGATTGTTCCTCAATTTTGGGCGGTGGATATAAATTCTTTATGATTATGTAATTTTTTGTTTGTACTTCTGAATTTCAATTTCCCTCTTTTATTTTATTGTTTGGAGGCTGAGTTATTTGTTTCATTATGCTTTGGTAAATTCATTTTTCCTCTGTGGTTATTTTTTCAGCTTCTTTTCCCTACATTTGATCCGCCGTCATTTGTGGCTACCATGAAGCCTAGCGAAGAATCTGGGCATTGGTGCTTGGTTGTTCTGAATTTGAGGTTCCGTCGTTTCGAGTGTCTTGATTCACTCCGTGATGAAACCTGGGGTGATGCAGTTAGATTCTTAAGGAATATGACAGATAATATAAAGAAGCTTTGGAGGGAGTCCAGTGTAGACAGGGCCAAACCGTTCTCACCGGTGCATATTGATGGTTTCTCTTGCGAGTTTGTGTGGGTGCCTCAGCAGGAAAACATGTGAGTATCCGTTTTTAATGATTTTTGCTGGTTGTTTTTGTTGCTGGGAGGATGTTGTTCCTGTATTTTTCGGATTTTGTTTTGTACCATTTTTTGTTTTATACTTTGTTTACAGGCATGATTGTGGATTTGTTATGCTACAAAACTGCAAGACCTATTATTGCAGAGAGGATGGTGTAATTGAAATGGTCGATTACAGCCATGAAGACATTCTGGACATTAGGAAGACTTTGCTGTATACCTGCGCAACTAGCGATGTGTTTGATGTTGACTTCCGGGGTTTGTTTGGCATCGAACCATGTACGTGTGCATGGACTTTTGTAATTTTTTTGCAGCTTGTACTTCTCTATTAGTACTGTCATGAAATATGTATTTGTACTTACTTTTTGTGCGGTCTTCTTTTTTTTCCAGGTGAGTGGCTGGATCTTGGTGAGCATGACTACAGGTTCTTTGGTAGCCAGTTCTCGGAGCTCGAGAGCGTAGCTATTGATCTTAGCCAGGGGCGTTCTCCCGAAAAGACAAGATCTGGTGTTATGAAGGGGCGGTTGGGAGCTCTGAGAGGTTCTACGGCTGCTTGTGCAGAGAGCCCTACTACACCCAAGAATCCCATTGTGGAATTGATACACAGCGATGATGATGTGTTTGACAAGATTCCTGGCGTTGGAAGAGTCACGAGGAGCGCTGCTGCCAAAGGTTTATCTCCCCTTGCTGGAATAGTGGCTCGTAGAGCTGGTGGTGCTAGGAAAGATCCTGCTTTGGATTCTGGCAATGTTGTAAGCACGAAGCGTGCGCCCAGAGCTCCTATAAAAATTTGCTCCCCTGTGCAGCAGCTTCACCCTCATAAATTCCCTCACCTGGACAAGGCTCGCGGGTTGTATAATCTGTTGCTTAGTGATGAATGGCGTGAGAAGTATGCCGAGTGAGTATCTCTCATTAGTTTTCCTCTTCTTTTTCTTCTGTTGTTTGTAACTGCTAGATAAATATGGCCTGAACTGTTCCTTTTTATACAACTCGAACTTCTATGAATGCCTTATCTTGCTTCTCCTTCTTTTTGTTCTTGTGTGTGCTGCAGGAATAAATTCTCAATGATACCTCAGCCTGATGAAAGCATAACTAACTTCACTGGGAATCGCATCTGGGAAGTTTTTTCACCTGGGCAAATGATGGAGTGTGATGTAATGGACTTCCTCATTGATGATTGGAAGCAAGATCCCGAGAGAAATGCTGATTTCGCATCTGGGAAAAGGATATTGCTGAGTCCATATTTCATCACGGTAATCAATCAGATCGGTTTCTTTCTGTTGAACAAGACTGCCTATTGTTTTTACGAGTTTTAATAATACTTTGCTTGTTGATCCTTTTCCGTTGTCTATTTCTATTTTGGCTTTTTTGCAGGTTGTGCTTCATTGTTCATTTTACGAGGATGAAAATAAAGTGTTTAATGTGGAGAGTGTAGCGAGAGATTTCAAGAGCTATGTTAAAGGTAATGAAGACTTGCTCAGTGTCGACCTTGTGAGATCTTCTAGCTGATTTTTGGTTTTTATTTGTTTGTTGTGATGCTGGTTTTTATTTTGAATATTTCACATCTCTTTTTTGGTCATTTGTTTTTAGATCATGATGCCTCTATTCAAGCCTATGGTTTTATCAAAGGATAGGAAAGTGAACCACTATTCCTTATATGTCATGAATTGGTACTGAAGTAGCGTTGACATCCTTGACTCTTTACCTTATCCGAAGAACCACCGTCCTTCAAAGAACACCTATCACAAAGACTGCGAGAAGATTGTGAGTGACATTTGTTATCTATACTAGATTAATATTTCTGCATCTTTATTTCTGCTTTTTCTGAGACCTAAAACTGTGTGGGTTGTTTTGTTTTTTTACAGATTTCTAGATTGGTCAAAGTAATGAAGGCTGTGTATGGTGATGCTCAGTACAATGCGAGCAAGCAGCCCAATTGGGAGCTGTTTGCAAAGAAACCAACGTTTGTCAAGGTTCCACTTCAAGGGGAAAATGAATGTGGCCAATATACTCTGAAGTATACGGGATGCTATGATGGTGAAAAGATCGTTGAGAACATTCGAGATCATGACGTGGGTTTCTTGTTGAGCTTTTCACTTTCTATTTTTGGCTTATTGTGCATCCTTTTTTTATGTGTCATGATTTTTGATAATTTGTTTTATTGTTTTGCAGCCACACATTGTTGATTGGAATGTTGAGGATCTGTATAGAGTTGTGTTCAACCGGAATAACCATCTAATGGTGACAGAGCTTCCCAAGGAGGTTCAGGCTTTGGCTCCTGATGCATTGGAGAAATGGTCATCATTTGCATAGTGAATTGGATAGTTGTGTGATATATCTCTTGAAAACATTGTAGGCTCTATTTTGTAGTGTTTGATGTCTTGTCGAGTACTATGTAATAACTAGTGTATTTTGTGTTGTGTTTTAAGTGTGGCACAATGTTTAACAAACATTTTTTCCATGATGATTGTGTGGTTGAATAGTTGTTTCATTTGTGTATGTTTCATCGGGAATTCGTTTTGGTTAAGTTTTATTTTTTGTACTGAAGACTTATATAGTAGTTGAACTGAAAACACTTTTTTTCAAGTGTATTTATGAGTTGTTGCTGAGAAAGTGAGATTTATTTTATTTTTATGTGATTCCATCCTAAGTTGGACCTTTTTAGTTTCTCTACTCTTGTTTTCTTGTACTTATGATATAGTTCTGTTAGTACTGATTTGTAATCTCATTCAGCGTAAGGCTTTTAAAATTTTGGTGCCAAATTTCTGTTTG
Organism: Triticum aestivum; assembly: GCF_018294505.1. NCBI lineage: Eukaryota > Viridiplantae > Streptophyta > Magnoliopsida > Poales > Poaceae > Triticum > Triticum aestivum. The sequence goes on along the minus strand of NC_057804.1, from coordinate 227,684,254 downwards.
AACTTCTTGAACTTTAGTAGTTGAACTTCATAGTAAAAGTTAAAGTACTGGTTTAAATTAGCTACGTTTAAGAGATAGTGCTATTAAGTTCAAAACTATTTCTTTCTCAAGGCATTAATTGGTATCATCATAGCACTTACCGAATAAACTTAGTTGTACTAAGATTTCAATTGTGCTAGTACTTTGATTAATTATTTCTTTTTTGTGATGTTTGATGCTAGTACGTCTTCTATTGTGTTTCTTGTGATTTTTCTCTTTTATCGAACATATATATTTTTGATTTAGTTTTTGGCCTTCTTTTTGTCTAGGTTGTGGTTCTTCTCCAGGCAATGTTTGGTATAATCCTAGCACTTGCCGTATAGACTTAGTTGTACTGAGATTTCAGTTGTATTGTCATTGTTAATTCTTAGTATGTCACTGTTTAAAGGAATGCAAACTGAAGCTTCCCGTTCCTTTTTATATATTTGTAGAATGAACGTACCATGTGTTCAACTGTACCAGAACTTTTAGTCCTAGCATTATAGTGACTAGGAAATACTTACTGGTGTTCCTAGCATGCTAGTGAATTTCTAACTACTATTTAGCACGATGCTTTTTAGTACTGAATGTTGTCCTCGGCTGAAACTTAGTCTTTTTAGTGTTCTTCTGAAACTAAAAACTGATTTTTTTAGCATGATAGTACTACCGTTCATGTCTAAGCTGTACTGAGCGTCGAAGGCTACTATTTGCTTTTGTCCTTAGTTAGTCTGCCACTTTTTTTGCGAAAATATTCATGTGTTATTTTTTTTTCTCCATGACTAGTGCTGCGTGGCAGCCATCAAGTTTCAACTTCAACCTACTTCAACTTCAAATGATGGATCAACAAAATAGGAAGCTAGCAAACTTGTTGGATGACATAAGCAAAGATGTACTTGATAGACATAGGCAAACTTGTTCAAACCCTGACACACATAGCATAAGGTAGCTGGTTCAACATAACGAAAGCAAACTACAAATCTGAAACAACAATACTAAGGACACACATAGCATAAGGTAGCTTGTTCAACATAACGAATGCAGACTTTCATTCATCTTCATCCGCAAAGTTGCAGTGGTAGTAGGGGTCAGCCTCCTGCTCTTTTGAAATATCCCAACCTATCACGATGTTGTCGATTGTCTTCCATGACTTGTACGTTGCGTAAGCATCTATTCCTACATACGTGATGAGGTTGTCTGTCAGCGGGCTGGTCCCCCATAGTTTGTGGTCTGCCCTGTTCATCTTCTTCTTCATGCCTTCGTAGAATGGGTGGATGACACCGCCTGCAACATCGGCCAAGGAGTCATAGTATTTTTTGGTCTTTGAATCTTTCCACTTGCGCTGCATGTCGATGAAGTTATTGGGGTTGATTTCCAAACCAGACTCTCCCAGCATCCGCTTGTCACCTCCAATGCTGAAATCGACAAATGTGTACAATTTCTCCTCCTGCAGGAAGTCTTTGAGGCGCTTGGGCCTGCAAGGGGGGAGACACACATTTAAAGATTAGTCTTCTTTTTTGAGGATTTAATTCTTCTGTTTTTTTGTTTTACAAGTGATAATCCATGAGGTAGATGCTTATATATTATGAGCCATGCATGAATGTAGTTCAGAAACTAGTACACAAAGTCCTAAAATTAAATTCAACTACACCATGTTATTTTTTCTTTTTTGCTATCTTCGTTGCTTCACCAAATGCTTCACCAAATTAGAGAATCATTTTACCAGAGTCAATGATACATGCGCCGCTTGATTTAAGTTTTAGTTTTCTTTTTTGTGGAATAAAAGACCTATACCAGTGCTTGATACATCTTTGTGCATTAATTCTATATCAAGTTCAAAAATTAGTTTGAGAAACATGTGCATCAAGATATGGACCTATACCACTTCACCAAAGATCTTTTAATACATCAATTCTATAAACTATACTAGTGCATCAAGATCAGAATCTATGCTAGTACATCAAGTTCAGAAATTAATTTGGTGCATAAAGTTCAGAATGCTATAATTTTTTTTTCAGATGCTAATCTGGTGAAACAATCCACTTCACAGTTTCAGAAATGCATGTAACTTGAGAAACATGTAATCGTGCATCCACTTCATAGACTAAAGTAGTTCATCTAGTTGGGAAACAAGTTTTAATTAAGTTTTCAGTGACTAGTACGGGTACAACAGATGAATGAACAGTAGTACGAGTTACCATTTTGTGGCTGCTGCGATGTGGTACACCAAGCAGAGTTCCTCGACGCACAACTGCAGGACTCCCGCCATATGTGGAGGTTTTTCCTCGTCGGTGTACTCCACATCAACTCCCATGAAGCTCGGATACAAGCCGCCGCCCTTCATCCTGAGCCTGCTCATCATCTCGTCGGCCTTGTCTAGTTCGCTGGTGCAGACAATCTCCAGCGTCTCCTTGCCGTGGAGCTCAACCCCTTTGAGCGTTTTAGTGTACTCGTGCTTCTCGCCAAGGACGTGAACGTCGACGAGGTTGCTGCTCTTGTTCGAAGTCTTGCCATGGTGACGCTTGGTGGACGGTTCCTCCACCATCGCCTTCCTTTGGCGACTGTGGGCTTGGGAGAGAGAAGTTTTTGGTTTGTGAGCAGTGGAGATGGAAGCAGCAATGTTAGTTCTGTGAATGAGGCAGAGATGGAAGACAATGGGGTATTTTGTAGTGCGTCGACGGTGGTGTGTTGGAGGCGGTTCGTCGGGGACGTGGGTGTACTGGTCGTGGGGGTCGCCGTTTGCAGCGCGTCGTGGCAACCGCCTAGTGGGTGGCGCGGGTGGTGTCCTGGAAGAACTAACCATCCAAGACAAATGTTTTTTACGGCTGCACTGATTAGTCTTGTCAAGCTGTACTTACGATCTGCTAAATCCCACTTGCACATCTCTGCGGTGGTGATGATGGCATTTTGCACTGTTTAGGTGACATACGGCTCTGTGATGTTTTTCCATGTGGATGTTTAAGCATTGTTTTTCTATTGAAGTCTTTATACACTAGTTTATGTCAAAACATTTTTTCAGTGCCCTAGGAGTTGTTGCTCAAAACTTGTACTTATTTTATTTTCATCTGTACCAACCTAAGTTAGGCCTTTATAGTTTTTGTATTCTCATTTTTAGTGCACTTATGTTTTAGTACTGTGTGAACTGAATTGTAATTTCATACAGCGCACGGGTTTGAAATTTGATGTCACAGTGGTGCGAGTGGCCTGACTGATCCTGCTGTTTTAGTACTGATGTCGTACGTATGTTTGAACTGATTTTTTTTATAACTTAGGTTGGGGGTGGGGGTTTGAGATTATTTTACGACCAGATCGTTCGTCGTGGTGTGGACAGATTTTATATAAATAAGAAATTTAGCAGAATTGACAAATAAATTCTATTTGAACTTTTTGAATTTTAGTAGTTGAACTTGTCAGATTTTATATAAATAGGAAATTTAGCATAATTGACAAACATTATATGTTTGAACTTTTAGAGTTTTAGTAGTTGAACTTGTCAGATTTTATATAAATAGGAAATTTAGCATAATTGACAAACATTATATGTTTGAACTTTTAGAGTTTTAGTAGTTGAACTTGTCAGTTTTTCTATAAATAAGAAATTTAGCATAATTGACAAACATTATATGTTTGAACTTTTTGAGCTTTAGTAGTTGAACTTGTCAGATTTTATATAAATAAGAAATTTAGCATAATTGACAAACATTATATGTTTGAACTTTTTGAGTTTTAGTAGTTGAACTTGAAAGTAATATTTAATTCGGTTTTTTAATTATGTACATTTAACAGATAGACTATTAAGTTCTGTTCTTTTTAGAGGTTCATTGTTTTTGTATCATATTTTTTCCTTTTTCTTGTAGAGGTTAATTGACAAACATTTTTCTTGTAGTTTATATTTCTTTGTCCCATCCTCTGTTTTGTATACCTAGGCTTATTGGTGGGGTGTTTTGTTGACGATGTAGGCTATTGGGCCGTTTCCCGGCCCAGATAGCTCGTTCGCGCGGCTGTGCAGTGCGTCGTGCGCGTGCGCTCTGGGTTTAGTCCCACCTCGCTAGTCGAGGGGTTCTGGACCTATTTATAAGCACAGCCGAGGCTCACCAGTTGAACTCCTCTGAACACTTACCTGAGCGCTTATACACGGTGCTCTCTCTCTCTCTTGACCTGTGGGCCCTGTTCGGCGGGTCATGCGTTGTGCGGATTAATAAGGATTCGCCCACGGGCTCGAGTTCAAGTATCTAGCATTGTGAGGGCCTGCGCCTGACCTTGGGTGGTCAATTTTTTGTTTTTTTTTGTTTGTTTGAATCTAGTACTTGACTCCACCAGTAACTTGGACTGATACTTTTTGTTCTAGTTCTTGTCAGTTTTGTGTGAGTGTAATCTTTTTCATTTGAGTTTTTTGCCTTCTTTTTTGTGTTTGTTTTTGTGATTATTCTCAAGTATCTTCTAGTGTCATTTTCAAAACTATGGTACTTGCATGTAGACTGAGTTGCACTGATAGTGCATTCATAGTAGCGCTTACTGACTGATGCTTCTTTGTACTTTTTATTGTAGTAAGTATGTACTGACCGATCAAGTGTACTGAGTTGTACTGACATGGAACAACGTTGTGTGATTAGTTGCATCATAACTAGTACTTTAGAGCAACGACAACGTTCCATTCAGAAGCTACTTTTCAATTTTGAAATGATGGATTAACAACATACGAAGCTACCAAACCAAACTTATATAATGAGATAAGCAAAACATTGTACTTGATGACATAACTAAACTTGTTCAAACATGACAAGCACAACATAATCATACTGGTTCAACCCAACAAGAGCAAACTACTAATTTGAAACAACAAGATAAAAGGCAAGCACAAGCGGAAGTAAAACGAAGACAGGCTCTGATGTATCTTCATCCCGTAAAGGGGCAATAGGGGCGGTCGTAGAAGTTTTCAGCCTCCCGCTCTTTCGCATATTCCGAATCATCTGTGATGTAGTCGATCATGAACCATGACTTGTACGCGGCGTACGCATCTACTCCTGCGTACTCGATGAGGTTGTCTGGCAGCTCGCTCGTCCCCCACAGTTTGTAGTCTTCCTGCGTGTTGATCTTGTTCTTCATGCCTTTGTAGAATGGGTGGATGACGCTGGCTGCAACACCAGTCAAGGAGTCGTACTCTTTTCCGATGTATGGAACTCTCCACTTGTGCTGAATGTCGATGAACTTGTTGGGGTTGATCTCCATACCGGACAACTTCAGCTTCTCGTTGTCGCTTTCAATGCTGAAACCGGCAAATGTGAACAACTTCTCATGCTGCAGCATCTCGGTCAGGCGCTTGGGCCTGCAAGGGCAAAGATATTTTGAATATTAGCATTACTTTTGATGTTTGAATTATTCATTTTTGTTTTGTTTTACAAGCGATGAATCCATGAAGTAGTTGTTTATGTAGGATAAACAATGGATTAATGTACTTCAAAAACTAGTAAAAAAGTTCTGAAATTAAATTAAGTACATCATGTTATTCTTCTTCTTGGATTATACATAGTTTCAGTCAATGTTGTATGTTCTGCATTGGTACTAGTTTAGTCTACTTTTGTTGAAATAGGATAACACGGAACCAGTGCTTCACCAAGTCCTTAGTTTATTTTCTTATGAAAATAACATTAGATCAAATTCAGAAAATACTTCACTACATCAAGTTCAGAAACATCTTTTTAATACATCGAGTACATAGACTACTCTATTGGATCAACTTCAGAAACTACACTAGTCGACCAACTTCAGAATTTAATCTTCCGCAAGATTTTCCAAATAGTAATCGAGTGTATCAGGTTCAAAAATAGATTTATAGTATATCTACTTGAGAAAATGCTGTAGTGCATCCACTTTTCACAAACCACACTAGTACATCTAGTTGGAAAACAAGTCTGATTAAATTTTCAGGATACAGTACTAATAAAATAGATAAACCATATGCAGGGCAAATGAGTAGGATTGCTCACCATTTTTTGGCCGCTGCGATGTGGTACACCAAGCAGAGTTCGTCGACGCACAACTGCAGGACTGCTGCCATCTGGAGAGGTTCATCTTCGTTGGTGTAGTGCACACCAACACCGACGATCCTACGAGTCCTGCCGCCAAGCTTCCTCCAGAGCCTGGCGATCACCTCGTCGGCCTTTTCTGGTATGCTGGTGCAGACGATCTCCAGCGTCTCGTTGCCGTGGAGCTCAACCCTTTTGAGGGTTGTTGTGTACTCGCGCTTCTCGCCGGGGACGTTAATGTCGACGAGGTTGCTGCTCTTGTCCGACGTCTCGGCATGATGACGCTTGGCGGACGGTTCCTCCGCCATTGCCTTCCTTCGGTGATTGTGGGCTTTGGAGAGAGAACTTTTTGATTTGTGTGCAGTGGAAATGGAAGCGGTAATGGTGGTTTGTGGGAACGAGGGAGAGATGGAAGAGAATGGGATTTTTTGCAATGCGTGGATGGGGATTTGTGGGAGGCGGTTCGTTCGGGGGCGTGTGTGTAGTGGGTGTTGTGGCATGGGGTCACCGTTTGCAGTCCCTTGTGGAAACCGCTCAGTGGGTGGCGCGGGTGGTGGCGTGGAAGAACTAACCGTCCAAGTTAAATTGTTTTTACTGTTCAACTGACTAGTCTTGTCAAGCTGTACTTATGACCTGCCAAATCCCACTTGCACGTCTTTGCGGTGGTGATGATGGCATTTTACTGTGGCACCGATTCGTATAGTCAAGCTGTACTTATCTGCTGCTTATCCCACTTGCACGTGTCAGCGTCGGTGTTGATGGAGGTCTGAACTCCTCTACTGTCATACTCGGACTGGTGATTGAAGTGTAATTGAACGTACCAAATACCAGTGAGACTATGTGTGGAGCTAATGTTTTTTTAAAACAATTTTCGTATTTTTTAAAGGATTTTTTATATCAAGATAATTTGTGAGTATTTTTTACAGATAAATTAGATTTTCACCCATACAGGATGTATTATATTCACATTTTGCTTGAGGTAATTATTTTTATGTACTGATGGTCTTTCTGAATTGGGACTGGCAGGAGCAGGCATAGCTTTTTTTTTCAAAACGATTTTTTTGAGTCGTTCACTGGTGTTTTTTTTTACTATCCTTTTGTACTGCCGACTGAGAATTATCAGTACTGATGTACTACAAGAGTTTAAATTTTTCCTTGACATTTTTTTGCTGAGTTACTGGTTGGCAGGAGCGTTTTGCGTTAGATATATCCAGATAAGTTTTTTCAAATTTATTTGTGACTACATTCAAAGGGATTATCAAATGGTTTAAATAATAATGTCACTACTTCAGCGGGCACAAATCAGAAATTATATCAGTACTGATGTGTACTCTACCTTGTACTAACGTCTGAGATTTATCAGTACTGATGTACTATAAGAGTTTAAATTTTTCCTTGACATTTTTTTCCTGAGTTACTGGTTCACAGTAGCGTTTTGCGTCAGATATATCCAGATAAGTTTTTTCAAACATTTTTTGTGACCGCATTCAAAATGATTATCAAATGGTTTACATAATAATGTCACTGCTCCAGCGGGCACAAATCAGAAATTAAAAAATAACTTTAGTTCTAATCGAGAAATCGACGATAAAGCTAAATAAGTTTTGGTAACGACAGTGTTTCTAAAATGCTTCCTCATTGTGTGCTGATGCAACTAAGACTACAAGGTTATTTTTTAGTTGACGCAGGATAACCACTATGTATTGTTCAGTCCTGAGCTTCTCCTAACTGTCCTCGAATGTTGTGCCTTGCCGGTGCTCTTTCCAGGTTGAGCCTTGGCAGCTTCATTGTCAGTTTCAGTTTCCTCGCCCCCGACACTGTCATCTTCATTGTCTTCGTCTGATTGGTCGTCATTCTCGTCAAACTCTTCTTCTTCATCGTCTTCATTTGATTTCTTGGAACTCTGTACCTTGCCCTGTTTATGTTCAGCTCCACTAACCTCCTTGCCCACTTTGCACGTGCGGGCATTATGTCCGTCAGTTCTGCCACACTTGCGGCAAGTGTAGCTGTTACGTGTGTTGTCTCCATTGGTAGAAAGCTGGGTGGCTCCAATCTACTTGTTCTTGTTGACAGTGGCATCTGTGCGGAGTGGGCATGTGCGGTAGTTATGGTTGCTCACGACGTTGCAGAATCCGCATGCCCTTATCCCGAGGGGTTTGCCGTCCGGGCCAAATTCCACGCGCTTGGTGGGGCGTGGTGGCTTTTTGGCTGCTGCTTGCGTCTTGCTCTTCCTCCCCTTTGTGTTTGAGAATATTGGGGGTTTAATCACCCTTTCCTGCTGCTGCTGGTAGGATGTGCTATTATCATATCGTTCGCCTATAGCACCATCAAGCTCATGATCTCGCATGTGAGCTTGTCGGTGCTATTGAGTGTGCACATGGGCAAGCTCCGGTTGCTGCTACTCCTCTTCCTTGTTCTCAAACGGGTCAATAGCTCCCAGATGGTTCATCTCGGATAACATTGTAGCAATATCCTGCTCAATGGCTTCATTGTCCGCGACACCTCCGTTTTCAGCAGAATGCATGGCGTCGAGTTCTTGTTCAAGTTTGTCCATGACGACCCGCGACCTTGCCATTTGCTCTTGGATTCTCAAGCTTTTTCTGTGCACCCTCATGTTCAGCGTCAGCAGTGAGCTTTCAATATAGTATTGGGATGCCTTGTTTGACGCTACTATCCTCAAGTCATTTATTTCAAATGTTGGCTGGATGTTCGGGTGTTTGGTGTATCTCCTGAGTATGTATTTCTCTGGAACGTTGGCAGCCTTAATTGTCTGCATCATGCACAGGACATGCACACAGAAAAGACCCGTATTTGTTTTTGGAAGAGGTGCATGTTTTTTGTCATTTCATTCTAACAAAAACTTTGCAAAAAAGTAGTACTATATGTAACATCTTTTTTGTAGTCCTCACCTGTGTGGTCCCATAGCCTGCACTCGCACTCATATGTTTCTCCCACGGGGTCTGCAACCACCTGGAACGCGTGCTGAGCCCTCACAGACAGTTTTTGCGGGTGGTTGTATCGCACTAGGTACTTTTTGGGCTCTTCCATCTCTGTCGCCGTGAAGAGTGTGCTCAGTTTTAGCCTATCTCTGATCTCTCTGTACACAGCTCGCGTGTACAGCTTTGCCATCTGGGTGTCAAACCCATAGAAGGTCAGCGTGTTTTGTTCGTTCTGCAGATGCAAGAATGATGACCAAATTGTTAGTTTTCTCACAGGAAAAACTTCTAATAAAGTTTTTACTTTAGTAAGCATGTAATTTTTTGTCTTACGACAAGTGATAGAGCTATATCCGAGTACCCATTGTCTCCTGGTTCTCTGTCTACCTCCTGGTTTTGACGCAGGAGTTTACCTGGCTGACAAACCGGTGTAGGTTATGTCTCTCATTTACGTAGTTCTTCTTGAGCACATAGTTCATGCTCTCACTTCGCTGTGTGGATGTCATTTTGGCGCAGAAAATTTCTTTGAAGTAGGTTGATATCCATTTCTCACACTCGTCCCACATGCCCACCATTGTGGCATCATCGTGGAGGTTGTACTTATCCATGAGTCTTTTCCAGGCATCCTCAAACTCAGTTGGCATGAGGGGCCAGTTGAGAATTGATGTGAATTCATCCTTAAAGTCATCGTGTAGGAAATACAGGTACGCGAGGTGTTCCCTGTACTTCTTCATAATGTGCCAGCGGCATAGCTTATGTATTGTGTTCTGGAAAACATCTGCGATCGCCAAAGCCATTGCCGGGCACTGGTCTGGTAATGAGAAAATAGACTCGGAGTGGTCAACAGATGTTTGTGCATATATACCAATAGAACTAACACAACATTTTTATTGTGTTACTTTCCTTTTATTTTTTGGAAGGGGGTGGTGGTTGGGGGTGGTTTTAGCGGTTGTACCTGTGGGGATGCATGTAGGAGCCTTCCTTCTCATGCACCTTAAAAATGTCTTGAACAACCACTTGAATGAATCTGCATCCTCATCTCTTATCAGGGAAAAACCAAAGAATGTAGTTTGTAAGTGGTTGTTAGTTCCGACAAACACCCCAAGTGGCATATGGTAATTGTTGGTCTTATATGTTGTGTCAAATGTTATGCAGTCCCCGAAGTCCTGATATGCCCCTCGGCAGCTTGCGTTCGCCCAGAATATGTTCTTAACTCTGTCGGACTCATCGAGTTGCATGTCACAGAAGAATTCCCTGTTTATAGCTTTCATCTCCCTAAAGAAGTTGACAGTCTTTAGGACATCGTCCACATCATCAATCCTTGAATTCATTGCTTTCCCGCATATTAAAAGTTCATTGAAAAATGCATGTTGAACTGGCGTCAGGTCATGCGTTGCGTGATATGTTTGTACTGACAGAGGAAAAAAGACGGAGGCGGTTTATGGGAGGAGAACAAGTTTGTACTTACAAGTTAATCAGGTCTTTGGCATTCATTTCAAGGAAGTAGCTACCAGGGTCATCACCGCCTAGTATGCTCATGATTTGCGTGTGTTCAACGCCTTTGAACTGCAGGTACTTGACGTACTCCAAGATTGTTTTGTCAAAGTTTTTGTGGGAGTGCAAGAAGACAAGCATTTCTGCGGTAATCTGTAGCCTATGGTTGTGTTCCCAGACTATCTCTTTTACGACAAATGTTCCATCCTTTTCCTTCTTCAGCCTCATTTTAGCCCCGCAGTTAGTTCTGGCTGTCGTCTTGTTACGCTGTCTATTTGCTTCAGACACCTTTGATTCATAAACTCCATGGCACGTGCAATAAAGGTAGGCTCTGGTCTTACACTTGGGGCCTTCCTTGACAGCAAAACCAGCGTGCTTCGCATATACGTTGTGGAAGTTCTTAGTTTCTTTGAAAGTTTCAAACCTCATCTCTAGCCTTGGCAGAACATAAGCTTCAATGTCAGGTAGCTGCACACAACAGTGACCAAACAAAAACGTAGTTATGAAAATGTTAGATGGGGTGGTAACAGCACCATGGTATGGATTGTGCTTGTATTTTTTTTCTATATGGATACTTACATGTGTATAGCTCTGCGCTGCCTCTGGTGTTTGTTGTTCTCCCTGGTTTATGGGCGTCGGTGGTGTCACCCTTAGCACATGCAGCAATGCATCTCCTGGAGGGAGCAACATTCACGAAGATCTCCGTCTCTCGTTGTACGGCCGTCTTCCCTCAGATTCATTGTGAGGTTGCTCCTGTCTATATGGCTCATATCTTGTACTTTTGAACCTGCTAGAGTGGCCAAAATTTCTGTCTTTTGCCCTGGTCTTCCCGTCGCAACTACTTTTGCAGCACCGATGATTGATGTTGACGGAGCGACTGGTGGAAGCCTTCTTGCAACCCATCCATGGCTTCCTGTCCTTGGATTTTTGCATGCGCTGGGGAAGGAAAACATTTGTTGTTGGTGATATTGTTGGCCTTGTTGCAACCCAGCAGCGTCAACGCTTGCATTCCCAGATATTGGTGTTTGCTGTATAGAAGAACCTGTCCGTGCTTCTGATGATTGCGGTGTATCTTCAAATCTGCCTGTACTGTTGAAATATCCAGGCGGTATTTCTGGTGTTACCCAACCAGGTGGTGCCCCATATCTGATTGGCTCATGAAATGCTTGCTGTGTGCGCCGCCTTGCATGCTTCTGCAAACAACATTCAACAGTTTTGGGATTAATCTGGTTTCATTTTCAGTCGAACTGATGAACGTTCATGTTCAAACACGGATGTACTGATGTACTGTTTTTTAGCACTGTTTTGTAAACTGGACATTGAACTCATGCATGACTTCTCTTTTGTTCTTCTATAACTTATGCAACTACACTAGAAGTACTCCTAGTTTATGTATCATTGAACTTACTGTGTAACTGTGGCACTCTCTTGTCACTATCTACCTGGACTGAAGCATATGTTTAAGTTTTTTTAACTTGAACTGAAGATAGCATATTAGATACACTGACAATAACCTCGGCATCCTAATCGTGCATCAATGCATCTACATTACAAGTACTGCTAGGTTATGTATCACTGAACTTACTATGTAGCAATTTTATATATTTTTTCGGTAACAGTTTTGTTACTCGTTCGAACTGATGCAATTACATGACTTGTACTCTTAGAAATAACAACATACAACTCTCAGTGGTAGCTGAACCTTGTCACTATCTACCTGGACTGACGCATATGTTTAAGGTTTTTTTACTTGAACTGAAGATAGCATATTAGGTGCACTGACAGTAACCTCGACATCCTAATCGTGCATCAATGCATCTACATTACAAGTACTGCTAGCTTATGTATCACTGAACTTACTGTGTAGCAATTATTATTATTTTCGATAATAGTTTTGTTACTTGTTTGAATTGATGCATTACATGACTTGTACTCTTAGAAATAACAACATACAACTCTCAGTGGTAGCTGAACATTGTCACTATCTACCTGGACTGACGCATATATTTAAGTTTTTTTTACTTGAACTGAAGATAGCATATTAGATGCACTGACAGTAACCTCGACATCCTAATCGTGCATCAAGTGGCAGGGGTGTCAATGAACTATTGCTAGCATTTGCAATGTACCATCGGGTTCTTCTTCATAGCAGGACTGATGAATTGATGGAGTGACACAAACGTGGGGAGCATACATTACCTCCAGTGTACTATCTTCTTATTCTACCTCTCGTGGGTGTCTTACTGGCATGTTCTTGCGAGGCAGCGCCATTGACGCAGCTCCTACATGTGGTGGACGTATGGCGAAGAGGTTCGTTGAGGAAGCACCTTGCGGCGATAACTGCCCCAGAGAAGGAGACCCGGCGATGGAGGGAGGCAGGAGGCGGGGATGACGGTTCCGTTGATGGATCCGACGACGGAGGGAGGCAAGAGGCGGGGATCACGGCCCTGTCGATGGATCCTGCGGCGAAGGGAGACAGGAGGCCGGGATCACGACCCCGACGATGGATCCGGCGACGGAGGGATGCATGAGACGGGGATCACAAACCTGTCGATTAATCCGGCGACGGAGGGAGGCAGGAGGCGGGGATCACGACCCCGTTGTTGGATCCGTTGACAAAAGGAAGGAGGAGGCGGCGGCGGATCCGTCACCGGCCAATCATCGCGCCGTGGGCTCCCTCGCTCCGGCTGCCGCCATCGCTCGCTCGCCAAGGACACTAGGCTCCGGTAGAAGAAGGCGCGTTGGTGTCGGGGGGGATCCTACGGTGTTGTGCGCGTCGCGCCTATAAGGGGAGGGGGGTAACAGAATAATATTCTGTTATGGGTAACAGAATAGTCCATCCCTATATATATATATATATATACACATCCCAGCTATTCTGCAACTGATTCCTAAATAGGCTATTCAGAAACCCATCCTAACTGCTGAGAAGACAGGTCCTAACTGCGCTGAGAAAGCAAACCTAACTGCTCCGCGTCGCTATTTTCCAATCGAGAAATGCTCTCTGTCTCGATCGGTACCGTAGTCGAAACTACTGGCAATCGGTGTGTTTTGCTGTAATATGATTTTTGCATAAACTTAGTACGTGCATGCGTAATTTTGAGCGCATTTTTTTGCGAGTTCGATCATTGAGTGGGTCTTATTTGCATTTTCTGTTTTTTAGATTAACTAGCAATCGAGTGTCATAATTCATCATAATTTTGATGATTCATGTCACGATTTTGATTCACGGACGTATGTGCCATTTAGTTTCATTAGGTTGGTGCTCAATTTGCCATTCGGGTCATTGGATTTTTGGTGGATTACTTGTGGTTCGGTCCGTTGTAGATGGACTCTTTGTGGGCGTGGAATCCTTTTGTATGTAGGCTTATGTCAGCAATCTCAAGTCAATGTCGTATCATTAGGTGTACACGGGTCTTTTACAGTAGTTATTTATGCGTAATTTTTGATTTTCTTCATTGGGGATTTCATTTTTTGCGCGGGCGGAAATAAAACAAAGTCAACCAGCATGTAGTAGTACGTAACTGGCTTATAATAATAAGCTAACTGCAGCAAATGATTTTGCATGATTTAACTGCCGGAAGGTATTCTTCACAAGTAACTGCAGTAGCTAGTAAAGATAACTGACACTCAACTTTTAAATAGCCTATCCTCTTTTTTTATGCAAGGATTTAGTTAGCAAATATCTGTCAGAAGGGAGTGTTCATAGTTAAGTGTGGTAGCTATTAAAGATAACTGCTGAAAAGGGCTTTGTTGACTGGACAGAATATGGTGTTTTGTGTGCATTAACTTCCGAAAATTAGTGTTTAGGTTCAATAGCCGTATCTAATATAAGATAACTTCCTCGAGGGAGTGTGCATGTTTTTCTTTTGCCTTAGCTATCAGAGATAAATGCTTCGGGGGAGTGTATTTTTTGTATTTTTCATTGTAATAGGAGCGTATTCATATAGTTTTTTTTTTGCAATCAAGGATTGCCGTGCTAACTGCCATCTTTTACATAGGCTAATTGATTGAGAAGTATGAGATAACTATGTGGATTTCTAGTGAACTAGCTAATTTTCTTTTACGAGATTTGAGCTAACTCTTTATAATTATAATGCTAACTGCTCTATATGGACGCCCTCGCCTCCACGTGTTTTTATATAATTTTGCTGTCTTCTTTTTTGGATGCAAGTATTGTGTAAACTGTCGCAAGTGAGCATATAGTTTCAACTGCAACTGCTAATATAAGATAACTGCCCTTTAGGGTGTGTCCTTTTTTTCCTTGTGTTAGCTAGCAGAGATAACTGCCCACCGTGGGGCTGTTGGGGGGGTGTAGTATGAGTTAACTGTAAGTGATTGGGGTTTTCCGTTACTAACTGACGGGGCACAATAAACTATTTTTTGTTTTCTTTTTGTTTCTTTTTTATATAGTACGCAAGTCATCTGTTTTTTATATGATTTTTTGTCTGGCTAACTGCAATTGATTCACTGGGTTAACTTGTAACTCATTTTTTATTCGTAGTAATTGTTTGTTTAGCGCAAGCTAACTGCTAGCAGTTTTTGTTTTGTGCTAACAGACGTGGATGATCAGTTTTTGATTAGTTAGGTTGAGCAAACTGATGGGGTACATTTGGGCTAACTAGGAGGGGAGAGGGTGTTGGGGTGTTGGGCTAACAAGCATGTGCGCTTGTGGGCCTATATGGGCTATTTATTTTTATGCGTCATTTTCGTCTACTTGTCGGACTGTTACCACCGCCGTCTCTTATGCACTCTCTGTCTTAACTGCTCCATTCGCGGCCCTTTGTCTTTATTTTCTCTCGCAGAACTCCTTCCTTCGCCCTAGGGCAGACGTCACGGCGCCGTCACCAACGATCTCTTCTAACCCTAACCAACCGGCCGTCGGGTGGTGGTATTGATCGCAAGCAGGAGACGGCATGTTTTTGTTCTGCCTCGCGCGGCGGAAGTCGTCTTCATCCTCGCCGTTGGATCTGCAAGGGGATCTCGCCTGTTCTTCAGGTATGTTTTCTTAAGGTTTTCGGCGCGGCAGGGAGTGGTTGTGTGTGTTTGTATTAGTATTAGTTCTCCCGAATTCATCTTGGTACTATGGCTGCGGGGCAATTTGATTCTTGTTTTGATTAATTTCCATTTTTCGATTTATGCGTCATGTCTTCAGTCTTAAGTTTCTATCTAAGTTGGGGTCGTTTTCTATATGCATCTACAGGCGGCGGGGATTGTGAGGTGTTTGTTTTCCTCGTGATGAGTTCGATTGGAAGGGGTGCTGGTTGTGCAAATGGTTAGTCATCATATATCAGTTAATTGCACATAACTTCAGAAATGGAAGCAGTTAACTGCGTTCTTGTTTCAATTTTGTGCGTCTATGTTCATCACGAATTTTTCTTGTTAACTTTTGCTATCCATGTCTAAATATCTGTGTAGGAGTTGATGCTGCTGTTGTAGCTTTGGCCAAGGTGTCGCTAATTA
Source organism: Triticum aestivum (assembly GCF_018294505.1). Taxonomy (NCBI): domain Eukaryota; kingdom Viridiplantae; phylum Streptophyta; class Magnoliopsida; order Poales; family Poaceae; genus Triticum; species Triticum aestivum. The sequence continues at coordinate 227,668,320 of NC_057804.1, read as the reverse complement.
ATTGTGAAGGCAGTGATGGGGATGCAGGTGAGGGGGTGGTATGGTTGATAGCAAGGCAAATGTCAGTGGAATAAATGAGTCATTCAAAGTCGATGGCGTCACCTGTGCTCCTGATATCGGTGCTGACAGTGTGGAAGGTTTTTTGTTGGAATTTGTTCAGATTCATTTAGTTGTACTCTTTGTTTTAGTTGCTGTCTTGAGTTGTTGTTTTTTTATATTTTGTTATCTAACTGTTTTTCCGGGGTGCATTTTCTGCTCTTGAACTTGCAGGTATTTCATCGTCAGATGTTAACAATTTGATCATGCATTCTTGCCGTGACATCAATGCCGAGCATGTTGCGCCCAATTCCCCACTGCCGTGCAACATGGGTGTGCCTCCCAATGTTGAACCATGTAGAGCTTTCGGTGGAGACAATATTTCATGCAGCCCGACTCCAGCGTGGTGCGATACGCAATCACAGTCAGTCATGGGCAATGAGATTGTTACACAGGATTATATGGTCTCATAGCAGTTAAGGAATGAGGAGATAAGGCAGGCAGAGAAGCGGAATTTTTTTTCCAGAGAAAGTTGATGCTCATGAGAGGAAGAAGCGGTTGAGGCTCCCCAAAGGTGTAGTTGATTCCTCAAATGTCACCAGCAATTCTCATGTTCCAGATGCATGTGCTGGAGTCCATGTGCAAGTTGGCACATCACTGGATGTCTCTGCTAGTCTGAATGTAACTGCAAACGTGGGTTTGGTGAGTGAAGGCGGCCCTCCAGTATCTTCTAGCCAAGGGAAGCGCGGGGTAGTTGTTGCAAACATTAAGCATGGACTTCGTGGCACCCATCCCACCAGTGGTGTAGCCAGTAAAATTGTTGATCCATCTCCACATCGAAGTCCACGCATTGCCAGTGGTCCAGTGGTTGATCGTGTCTATCCTAGTGTTAAGCTTGATGGAAAGCATGTTTCTTGCGAGGGATCAGAGGCTGGAGGTGGTTGTAGAGGACCTTCTGTTGATGGCACTGGGCTCGACGGGAATGATGTATATGTTCTAATCTATGTTTGTTTGTCCTTTTTTCCCTTTTTTGGTAAAATAACTGAGCTGTTGTTTGCATGCTAACCGCCTTCTTTTTTGCCTGTTTTTTTCCATTGGTAGGTTGTTCCTAGAAAGCGTCAGCCCAAGGTTGTTGGGAGTGGACCAAAGAAGAAAGCGGCAAAGTCCACGGCGTCAAATGCTGGTGCTTGTGATAGGATCAATGTAACTGTTCGCTGTTCTTTGGGAGAGGTTTCTGAGGTAGTTGCTCTGCTTGAGACACGACATAAAGATATTGTTCGTAATGCTGGTTTTGGCTGTGTATTTGACTGGGTTCTGAAGGGCAATGTGTCGTGCCTTCTGATGTGTCACGTTATGAAGAATATTGACACAACCACGATGTGCATTGACTGTGGCCCTAATAAAGTTCTTGTAGTCAGCAGAGAAACCATGCATCTGTGTTTTCGGTTCCCGATGGGTGATGACATAGCTCCCAGACCATCTGATAGTGGCCATGACGAGTCAATGGCTAGATTTAAGGCGGAGTTGGGTTTCAGCAAAGCTTCTGTGGTTGACACAAAAGACCTGAGGACTGTGTTGAAGGAGCTTGTAGTCGATGAGTCAAAGGATGTGCTTGTTGTAAAGGTTTTCTTTTCTATCCTTTTCTCAAAGATGATATGCCCAGGTCCTGCTGTCCGTGTAGGCAGGGAGGCTGCAATGCTAGATGGTATTGTTTTTGAAGATATGGCAATGATGGATTTTTGCCAGTTAGTAGTGGATGAGATAAAGCGTGCAACTATCAGATGGCAAGATCCAAATATCATTCAAGCAGGTCCAGAAGGTTGTGGAGTAGTGCTAGTCCTTATGTATCTTGATTGTTGCCTATTAAAGGGCGTGTCTGTGATGCATGTGCAGACTCCGCGTGGAAATTTCCTGACAGAGAAGGTGCTGAATTCAATTTTTTTGAAAGACACTATAAAGAAGGGTGGGAAATTTCTGGATGGCTATGTTTTCGGAAAACTTGGGGTGAGGTTTTTCAACTTATATGTGTTCTTTTCTATTTTTAGTAATTGTCTTTTTAGTAAGTCTTCTTACGTCTATAAAGTTTAGCTAACTTCACATATTATGTGGAGCTAACTGCTACCTCTCGAAATGTTTTCCGGTCGCAGTTAACATTATTTTAACCCTTTTGTTTAAATTATTTATGTTCATAACTGCTTTGTTTTTAGATTTTACAGATAGTTAACTGTCTTGAGCCTTGTTCTTAACTTCAGCTAACATTATGTTCATTTTCTTAATCCAAAGTACTCACCGGTATTTTGTTTTTTGTTTTTTTACATGTGCTCAGTGGAAATGTCGTAACCAGATTGCATATTGCCAGCAAGTTTCCCCTGGGCAAAGACATGATCGCGACTTTCATGATGCTCATGTGCATACCTGCGCTCCGAAACAACATGCACAGAATGAAGATGTAGCCTTTAAAGTACAAAAATCTAGTAACGCCATGGAAGATGATGGTGTATTTGAGAAGATTGATGATTTTTTATGGAAGGTGAATGAGTTGGCTGCTGAAGTTCCCACGACGTTTGATCGTCTGAGCTGCATTGCTGGCATTTTTCCTGAAGGCCATGGACCAAGAGAAGAATCAATGAAGGAGGCTACAGAGCGTGATGTTGCTATCATTGGTAGTCTTCGGAGTGCGACATCACACATTCGCACTGCTTTTAACCATTTGAAGAAGAAACAAGATGCGATATGCAAAGGCATTGAAAATGATGCTCGTATTATTGTGAGTCAGATTAGCAAGCAGAAGAATGACGCGTCTACCCCCGTTTTTTATGATGATTATACTGGTCAATGGGGTGAGGAGGTGAGGTGATCTTTTGCATTTTTTTTCTCTTCGATCTTTGTACGCATGGTGATCAACTGTCTCGTATGAGATAGCTAACTGCTGACCTTATCGTGAGTCAGATTAGCAAGCAGAAGAATGAGGCGTCAGCCCCCGTGCGTGATGATGATTATACTGGTCAACGGGGTGAGGAGGTGAGGTGATCTTTTCCTTTTTTTCTCTCTTTGATCTTTGTACGCATGGTGATTAACTGTCTCGTACGAGATAGCTAACTGCTGACCTTAGCCCCCCTCAACATCATACATGCATGTTTTTTTCAGGTTGTTGTTGATGCATCAGATGACGATGAAGATGATAAGCAAGAGCCCCCTGTTGAATCTCCTCCGCATGATTTTAGTGATGACTACGTCAATGATGATGATTGTTTTGGTGGTGATCCCGATGGCAGTTGTAATGGTGTTGATGACAATGTTGATTATACTAAGGGAGTTTTTGCACCAGACCAGCATGTAGCTGAAGGTGATTGCGACTAATCTAATGTGTCAGAGCTTGGGCAGCAATTCCATGCTTGTAGTGTTGACATTTCTGAAGGGAAGCAAGTTGGGTTTGATTGTCAAGGTGGCATGTCAGTTATGATTGAAGGTGGTTTAGAAGTAAAAGATCGCGCTTCAGATGATTCAAGCCGTTTTGTTGCTGGCAATGTTGATTGTGGTTCAGGTTTGCTTGATGCTAGATAGGCGCCTGAAGGTGCTTGTGTGGATGTATTTGTCATGGATGGCCTTGGTGATGATGTCAACCATGCAACATGTTTTGAAGGAAAACACGTGAAAAGCATTGGAGCCGGAGGTGATGTATTTTCTATTCCGGTGTGCGAAGTCCCTGTTGTTGACGGAGCACGTGCATCGAAGAAGGACGCGAAGCCAGCTGTTGTTTCTGAACTTCTGAAGGATGCTGCAGTTGTGGACTCCCACCGAGGTGGTGATGCTCATGCTAGTGTTGCAGGCCCCGAGGACGCAGGTGGTTTGAATGCGTCTCATGTGATAGATAAATCAATTTTCAATCGTGGTGCATCTCCTCCTGCAACACTTTCTGGGAATCATGTACAAGTACCCGAGGGGTTAGCTGCGAAGTTGAAAGATATAATTTCAAAATCTGCGTTGCGCGGTAATTATAGTAATGAGCCCCAGCCTGAAGTTGAACCCAACGTTGACGAAGTTGGTGCTGATGGCACTTCTGAGGAGACAGATAGTGATGACTTGGGATTGTCAGTAAATGAAATAGGTAGCGATTTTCTTGCTGCTTTCTTGGTGTATGGGTTGTTTGCTTTTTTCGTTTTTATTAACTGCTTAGTATCATTTTGCTAACTGCCAACCTTTTTGTTTTGCCCTTTATTGTAGATTCATCTCAAACAGTCTCCAGTTTTACGCAAACCCCAGCTACACCAGAAGCGGTGCAACACATGAAGGACTTATACTTTGCTGTTATGAGGTTAAGGAAGGACAAGAATAAAAAGTATGTACCAAACATCATTGTGTTTCGTCCTTCCCCCGTTTCTGATTTGTTGCCAACATTTTTATTCTTTTCATTTGTTAAAAGGTTTTCGTGTTTTTTTTTCAATACTAGGGATGAGGTGCTGTTTTAGAATGCGTTTTGTAAAGCAACTGTCAAGCAGGTTGCTGAGTCTTTCAGAGTTGGTGGCATGCTGAACACTACGGTTGCTGCTGTAGTAATTTTTCTTCTTCATTCAAAATACCAAAATTCTTATAAGATGGTAGCTCCATTTCATATTTCGGTAAGATCTTATATACATGATTATAGTGTTCATTTTTTTTCTTGTTTTTTCATGACCTTTTTATAGCTTAACAGAGATGTTTCTTCATTTTGCAGCAATCTATCTGGAAGGGGTCCTTTGATAATAGGCACTTGATCAGATTTTTCTCTGCCTATGCCGATGAGCCGCTGGATAAGGAAGACATTGTACTCTTTGGTGTCTTTGACCCTCCAGCTACCAGGGAAGGTGCGGGGCACTATTGTGTTGTTGCGTTAAACATCAAGCATCGTCGTTTTGAGCTGCTTGACTCTTGGCATCTCCCTGGTAGTGAGAGTGTGATAAGGGTCATAAACAGGATGGCGAAGAACATCAAGCAGCTTTGGAGGAATGGCTCGTCTGATCGCAAGAAGAAGAAGTTGGATCCGTCAAACATTGATGATTTCCGTTTGCACCACACCGTTGTGCCCCAGCAGGAAAACCCGTAATACATCTTTTTGCTTCTTCTTTTACGCGTAGCTTGTGTTATCTCTATTTTTAAATATAACTGATGATTAGAATTATCGTTTTTACTATATTTTTTTGTTTTCGTTTGTCTTTTTAACTTTTCTGGAATCTGCTCAAGCGAGATTAAACCTAACTGTCTGTAAATTAGTTCTATGTGAACTAACTGTACAAGTGTTATTAGCTAACTGAAATATCTTAGACAATGCTTTTATCAACTATTTTTCTTTCATGTATCTTTTCAAGCCAACTGTCACATAACATATTCATATGGCTGGTAACTGCATAGCTGGACTGAACCAACTTGCAAATCATGACTTTTTTTCTTGTGTGCATGCTGATAATAGTTTAATATTTTTTTGATACAGCACCGACTGCGGTTTTTTCATGAATGAACTGCTGGAGACATATGATGGTGAGAGTTATGCTGCGTTTTCTCAAAAAGATATATATATGGTCAGGGTTCAAACCCTGTACAGGTGGATTACTTGCGGGGTTTTTGACATTAATATTCGTGAGGTGCTGGGTTATTCTGGAGGTATTTCTTTTTCATTTTTGTTTTCTTTTTTGTTGGTTTGCATATTTTTATTTTTATTTTATTTTTGGTCGTCCTATTTTATTCTCAACACAAGGCCCCTTTCTATATTTTCGTCCACGCGCTCAAGTATCTCCCCGTGTGCCCTTCTTTTTTGTGTTTTTTGTGGTGCAGATCTAGGGCTAGACGAGCCTAAATTTAGTTTATTCAAGAGCCAATGTGAGACGCCGGAAATTCAGGTAATATCGGATGATGAAATATTGAAGTCCGTCCAAGCTATCAAAGTAAAGAAGGGCGGCGTGGAGTCAAAATCAAAGGGGTTGGCTTGTATTGTCCCGAAGGCTGTGGATCGTGGTGTGGAGAGTGATGATGATTCTTTTATGCCTCCGGCACCTAAAAAGTGTTTGCGGCCCGTAGCTGCTAGTCCTATCAAAGTGGTAGTGAAATCGCCTCTTGTTCTGAGTGTTGATGATGATTTTGTTTTGCGTGGTGAGAGAACAGTGTTCACCAGGAGCAAATCAGTGGAGGAGCCATTGGTAGTGTCTAATAAAAGGCCAGTTTCTCGGTCAACTAGGGTGAGAATGCCTGTGCGTGCACTCAAGCCGTTCAAGTTTCCATTCGTGGGTGTTGCAAAACTAATTTTGGACCTAATACTTAGCAAGGAGTTTCTTGACAAATATGCAGAGTGAGTCCAAGTTTTTCTTTCAAAATTATTTTTTCATTTATTGTTTTGGTGTTACTTCATGGATCTTTTTTCCTTTTTGTTTTTGTCCCCATAGGGTCCCTCTGTTTAAGTGCACTCCTCCAACTGGCGACGATTTTATAGTTGATGCTAAATATCTGGTTACCTGTTTTGGTCCCACTGGCTGCATCTATACTGAGTTGATGGATCTTTGGATGAGCTATTGGAAGGGAAGCCCTGAGTGCAACCATGTGTATAAATCTGGAGATAGGGTGTTGCGCAGCCCGTATGTGATAAATGTATGATGATTTATTTTGAATCATTCTTTTTGTTTTTTCTATGTTCATTTGTCGTCTTAGTCGGCGCACCTTGCCTTGCCCTCTCACAGATCATTGTAAATTCTCATCATGTGTTTGTTATCTTTGCTAGTATCTTCTGGAGATTGATCCGTACCATCGACCAGTTGATGAAGATGGGCAGGAGGTCCCGAGGCCGTCGTTCAATGTTAAACTTGCTGCTCAGAAGTTCAAGTTATACATTAAAGAGAACCTGCTCGCTGCAAACCTGGTTAGTGCATGCCGTTTTTGTTGCCAATTTACCTTTTTTGTAGTGTGGTCATTTAAACTGCTGAGACAATTGTAGCTAACTTGCTAGGCTATTTTGTCGTCTAATTTGCATGTTGGCAGATCATGCTCCCATATTTGGAATCATAATCATTTCACACTTATACTATGAACAAGTATCGTGAGTCCCTGGATATCCATGACTCATGGAGATACACTGGGCGTAACCTTTCACGGAACAGATTCCATGGAGAACGTGTTGAAATCGTATGTGGTCTTTTTTTCCACTTTTTCCCTTTTTTACGTTCCATGTGCGTGCTGTTCTTTAAAGTATTTGCAAGTCTCAAATTTTTCTGTTTCACAGAGATGTCCAGGATGTCTTTGTTGATGAAGGAGGTGTATGGCGAAGCTGCATACAACTCTTCAAGGCAGCCCCGTTGGAAACATCTGGCAGAAAGATGTATCTATGCAAAAATGCCAGAGCAAGGGGTTAACGAATGCGGCTTTTACATGTTAAAAGTCGCTTATCTGTATGATGGCACCAAGTTAGTAGAGGAAGTGAAGTAGCGTGATGTAATTTTTGCTGGATCATTTTCTTTTGTTTTCAATTAACTGTTTTTCATGTTTTTGTCTTGATTTCCATTTCTTATTATCAGATATAGTAAAATGGTAACTGACACAACAATCTTTTTTTATGCAGCCACATTCTGCTTACTGGAAGGCCGAGTGCCTTTTTTATGTTTTTTTTTCACCCTAGTAATGATGTTCGGCGCGACCAGTGGCCGCGGGAGATGGCTGACATTGCTAAGTTTCTAGAAGCGTAGTCGCAGGAGAGCGGTGCAAGTATATGAATATGTGGATGTGTTTTTATGAAAGTTTTGTCAGTTTTGTGTATTTTTGTAGCAAGCATGTTCACTGCATCATTATGCACATGCAAGTATCTTCTCCGATGTGTAGTTTTACATTCATGCATCAAGTTAGCTACTATTGAGGATGCTGTTAACTGCACTATTGAGGTTAACTGCACTATTTTCCAAAAGGTAACTTCATGTCGTGGAGGAAGTTAACTGCACTTCAGAGTGGGGGTGGTTACTGCCCCAGTTAACCATTATTATTTGTTAACTGCTTCTGTTGTGTCACGGTCCCGGCAGTTAACTATTCTGCAACCCATTCCTGAATTTTTTACCCGAACTACTACAGTACACGCTAACTGCCCGTCTGGAATAGCTAGCTGACATACGCTGACAAGCTAACTGATGAGATTGAAGAAACTTATTATTTCTTGGTTTTTCCTGGTTTTCCCGGATCAAGATAACTGCCGGTATTGAAATAGCTAACTGGAGGGGATTGCGGCAGTTAACAGCAAGTTAACTGCGGTAGTTAACAGCAAGTTAACTGCCAAACTAAATGTACTAAATTTTTCTTTTCATATTTTTTTTGCCTGGGTCATACTAACTGCAGGGCCCAAAATAGCTAACTGTGAGGACTACACCAAATATAACTGTCGCAAACTATAAAGTTAACTGTCGGTTTTTTTCATACCCAAAATTTTTAGGTGTTTAACTTTTGAAAATATATAGGTTAGCAGGAAAATATACCTAAAATTAAGTCGAGTTAACTCTTCGTGCTCCCATAGCTAACTGCATCGATTTTTCCGATTATTGTACCCAGCAAGCTGCCATAATTTTTAGAATTTAATAGCTTTTTTTCCTGATGCTTCCAAAGTTAACTTATATAAATAAAAAAATCAACTGCTGGAAATTCGTCAAAGTCAACTGCCGTTTGCCGCAGTTTTTGCACACTTTACTGCCAAATCGCTAAAGTACGTGCTAACTACTCGAGCGGAATAGTTAACTTCACTACACTGAGCAAGCTAACTGCCCGACAGAAAACACTATTTTTTTATTCTTTTTTTATATTTTCCTGGTCATGTTAACTGCCAGGATTGAAATAGCTAGCTGTCGGGGCTGCAACAGTTAACACCAAGTTAACTACTGGGATTGAAAATACTATTTTCCCATTCTTTTTTACCCGGTTCAAGCTAACGACTAGAAGTAAAATAGCTAATGCCGAGGATTGCCGCAGTTAACACCGAGGTTAAAGATATAATTTTTTTCTTTAGTTTCTCTTTTGCCCTCGTCATGCTACATTCATTTTTTTTCGATGGTCACACTAAGTTCCATGAATATCGATGTTAACTACCACACCGGTCGACGTTAACTGCAAAACTTGATCAACTTTTATTTTTTATTTCGAACTACTACAGTTGTCGGTGTACCTTTAAAGTTAACTGCTATGGTCGTTTGTTAACTGACCTTTTTATAATTAAAGTATTATATGTTGCAATTTTTATTTAGTTTGTTTATTGGTTGGTTGAGCAGAGTTAGCTATGTATGCTCCCATAGCTAACTGCCCCAATATATAGTAACTTCATGTCGTAGAGTGAAGTTAACTGCTATAGAGGAAGCTAACGGACGTAGTTATAGCATTCTAACTGCGTGATTTGTTTTTATAGCCAAACATTAGTACAGTGAAGTTAACTTGCCTATTGTGGAGGTAGTTAACTCCACTGACTGCATGAAGTTAACTTCATTATTTTACGGGAGATAACTGAACCCTTTTTTATGATTAGTTTTTATGCATGCTACTGTAGCAATGCACCCAAGTTTGTAAGGGTATTTTCAAGGAATTTATTCCATTGAGGATCTTTACATGCAATTGAGGATGTTGTTTTACATTCGTGCATGAAGTTAGCTGCTATTGAGGATGCTGTTAACTGCACTATCGAGGTTAACTGCACTATTTTTCAAAAGGTAACTTCATGTCATGGAGGAAGTTAACTGCACATCAGAGTGGGGTGGTTACTGCCCTAATTAACCATTACTATTGTTAACTGCTTCTGTTGTGTCACGGTCCTGGCAGTTAACTATTCTGCAACCCATTCCTGAATTTTTTACCCGAACTGCTACAGTACACGCTAACTGCCCGTCCGGAATAGCTAGCTAACATACGCTGACAAGCTAACTGCTGAGACTAAAGAAACTTATTATTTTTTGTTTTCTCCTGGTTTTCCCGGATCAAGATAACTGCCGGTATTGAAATAGCTAACTGGAGGGGATTGCGGCAGTTAACAGCAAGTTAACTGCCGAACTAAATGTACTAAAATTTTCTTTTCATATTTTTTTTCGCCTAGGTCATACTAACTGCAGGGCCCAAAATAGCTAACTGTCAGGACTACACCAAATATAACTGTCGCAAACTTAAGTTAACTGTCGGTTTTTTCATACGCAAAAATTTTAGGTGTTTAACTTTTTAAAATATATTTGTTAACTAAAGCAGTTTAACTGCCTGATTAAGTCGAGTTAACTCTTCGTGCTCCCATAGCTAACTGCATCGATTTTTCCGATTATTGTACCCAGCAAGCTGCCACAATTTTTAGATTAAATAGCTTTTTTCCTGATGCATCCAAAGTTAACTTATATAAATAAAAAATCAACTGCTGGAAATTTGTCAAAGTCAACTGCTGTGTGTCGCAGTTTTTGTACTCGAGCTAAATAGTTAACTGCACTACACTGAGCAAGCTAACTGCCCGACAGAAAACACTATTTTTTATTCTTTTTTTATATTTTCCTGGTCATGTTAACTGCCAGGATTGAAATAGCTAACTGCCGAGGATTGCCGCAGTTAACACCGAGGTTAAAGATATAATTTTTTTCTTTAGTTTCTTTTTGGCCCTCATCATGCTACATGTCGAGGATGAAATAGCTAACTGTCCCGCGATGAGAAAGCTAACTGCCAAGGTGATACCATTCTTTTGCTTCATTCATTTTTTTCCGGTGGTCACACTAAGTTCCATGGATGTTAACTACCACACCGGTCGACGTTAACTGCAAAACTTGATCAACTTTTATTTTTTATTTTGAACTACTACAGTTGTCGCAGTTAACTCGTGTACCTTTAAAGTTAACTACTATGGTCGTTTGTTAACTGAACTTTCTATAATTGAAGTATTATATGTTGCAATTTTTATTTAGTTTTTTATTGGTTGGTTGAGCAGAGTTAGCTATGTATGCTCCCATAGCTAACTGCCCTAATATATAATGGTAACCGCATGTCATGGAGTGAAGTTAACTGCGGGTTTTTTCGTATACTGAATGCTTTTTAGCAACTAAACTACTAGTCAGGATGACTACCAGTTAACTGCACTGACTGCATGAAGTTAACTGCATTATTTTATGGGACATAACTCAATCCTTTTTTTATGATTAGTTTTATGCATGATACTGTAGCAATGCACCCATGTTTGTAATGGTATTTTTGAAGTAATTTATTGTATTGAGGATCTTTACATGCTAACCGCAGCAACACACTCATGCTAACTGGACCTTTTAAAAAAACATGCTAAATGCTACATATATATGTTTCACATGTGTATCTATATATTTTATTTTTTAGTTTTTGAGCCTGCTGCTCCGTCTGGTTGGCACCTGATCTCCTTTTGCTCCTACAAGCTTCCGAGACATTGAAATGTGATTTCTATTACTTGCCCCATCCTGTCCCTGATGAACCATCTGCTCTGTCATTTCCAGAATCTCATTGCCTATTCTAACCACGTCACACGTACGAGTGTTGTGCCCTTCGACCTTGTTACATTTTTTTGCATCTTTTCTTGAAGACCTTGCCTTGCCCAACATCATTGTTTGTGCGCATCCTCTTTGGTGAAAGCTCTGCGTATTCGTCACTATCACTTGTTTCATCACCGTTGTCACTCATATTTTCAGCATCACCGTTGATAGCTTCCTCCTTCGTAGTTGCTTTCGACAATAGTTTCTTGATAGTTGCGGTGACCTTGGAATTGTCCACAGGCCCATACATTTTTTCATGTCCTTGCAGTAGCTTTTGCTCTATTTGCCTTTTCACGCAAGTTCTTTTGTTGTGGCTAGTAATGATATTGCAGTTGCTGCAAAGTCTGCTCCCTAGTGGCATGCCATCTTTTCCAATAACTGGCTCTGGCCTAGCAGGTTTTGAACTGCTTTTATCACTGATTCCAGCTGCCTTTTGTTCTTGTTTCATGACTGCAATTAGTTTGTTTCTACCCTTTGTTTTGCACACTGGGGGTGGGTGTATTTTATCGCAATCATCATCCATACTTGACTTCTCAATTGCTGGATCTTTTTGTTCAGCCATATGAGTGGCAACATCATTTTCATCTACAGATGATTGTTTACATCCCGTTGACTCCATGTCATCGCTGTTCAGAGCATCCAGCTCTGGTTGCACCTATTTCAGGCATGTCATCAGCCTGTTGTAAGCTGCATCTGTCTTTACCCCCTTCTGCACAGTCTTTAGTGTCTCGTTGAGCAGCATTGTGCGGCGGTATTGAATTAGTGTACCATCTGAAGTTGTATTCCTGTAGTCTCTACGGTTGAATGTTGAGTCAGTATTTGCATCCCTTGTGTATCGTTGCAATATATATCGATCTGGTATTATAGCCACTCGGAGGTGTTCCAGCAGCGCTATTATGTGATGGCAGAATAGTCCTGACAGAATTGACAACATTTTTTTTGTCAGTTTGATCTTTTCTTTTTATTTGCCCAGGAAGAAGATATGCATGATTATTAGTTCTTTTTTCTTATCTGTGTGATCAAAGAATTTGCACTCGCATTCGTATTCGCCATTTGTTTCATCAGCAACCACCTGGAATTCGTGCCTTGACCATGCGATTTTTTTCTCCTGGTTGTAGTGGTGTATGTAGTACTTCGTTGGATGCTCAGTAGACTGTTTGATTCGGAAGGCGCCGCTTTCAAATAGTCTTTTGCAGAATAAGTTGTAGACTGCGCGTGTGTACACGTCCATCAGCTGTTTCTCAAAAAGGTACCTAGTGAGAGGGTTCCTGACACCCTGTAACATGGTACAAGCATTGTTGTTAGCGATACAACTTTGCTACTTATAAACGACAGAGTTATGAATTAACTGTCAGAGTTATGAAAGATAACTGCTGCAAGGTTTTATAATGTATGATTTGCTCTTACCGTTGAAGCTATCGTCTCGGCAACCTCAAGCTGGTGCCTCTTCTGTATGCATTCATTGACCTGTCTGGCAATATGTGAAGCACTTGTGTTTCTTTCATGAAACCTTTTTTCAGGATATGATTCATGCTTTTGCTTCTCTGTGTTGATGTCATTCTGGCGCAGAATATCTCCTTCCAGTATGCAGATATCCATGTTGTTCTCTCTTCCCATAGGCCCTGCAGGATGGTGTCATTCTATAAGTTGTATCTATCCATGAGGTCGTGCCATGCCGCTTCAAACTCTGCTGGCATGAGTGGATGGTTAAGGACTGCTGCGAGTTCTTCCTTAAATGTGTCATGTTCTGAGTATAATTTTGACAAATTATCTTTTATTTTCTTCATAATGTGCCACCGGTAGAGGCGGTGATGAGTTCTGAGGAAGACCTTAGGTATAGCTGCTTTCATGGCAGGGCATTGATCAGCAAAACAATGTTTTTGTCATTTCTTTGGTTGTTTTTGTTATTAAAAAAAGTAGTATGCATAATAAAGGATTAAGTGTTAGGGCTTGGATGCATTGGAGTCAATTCCTGTTGGTGTGGAAGTCGGGTCTTTTCGCATGCACCATTTAAAAGCATTAAAAATCCATTTGAAGGAGTCGCTACTCTCATTGCCCACCAAGGCAACTCCAAAAATTGTAGATTGAAGATGATTATTCACACCGACGAAAACCCCCAAAGGCATGTGATACTTGTTTGTTTTGTATGTGGTGTCAAACGTGACGCAGTCACCAAAATCTGCATATGCAGCCTGGCAGCTAGCATTGGACCAGAATATATTTCTGATAATTTTCTTACCATTGTCATCAGTTCCAACATCTACATCAAAGAAGAAATTCTCATTCTCATTCTTCATCTCCTCAAAGAATGCAAACAATTTCTCCACGTCATCTTGCGAATCAGTCCTCGCAAATTCTGCTTTGCTGCGAAAATGATCGAATGTGTTAGCTTTCTTCCCACGAGACAAGTGCACCATGATTATATAGATAACTGCAAAAAAGTGAACACAACAACATAAGTGATACTTACATGTTAAGCACGTCCATGTCTGTAAATGGCAATTTGTCACGCCCACCAGATAACCAAGAGAGCAGACCCATGATATTCACATGCTTAACATTTGTCTTATGTAGGTCTTTTATGTATACTTTCATTGTTGGATCTATCGTCTTGTGTGAATGCAGAAACAGAAGCGCGGACGGGCTGTTGAGGAGCCTGCGGTTTTGTTCAAGCACAATCTCTTTGACAACACAAGTCCCGTCGTTTCTTTCTTCCAAGAGCATCATTGTCTTGCAATCAATTCTTTTTGTTACTTTGTTGCGCTGACGATCTGCATCGTGAATAGAGGATATGTATTTGCTAGAGTGTACGCAATATAAGTAGCGTTTCTTCTTATTTCTCTGTCCTTTCCTTATGCCGAACCCAGCATGTTCGGCGTAGTCATTAAAAAAATTGAATGCATCATCGTATGAATTGATTTCTTGTCCTAGCACTGGAATTAGTTGAGCAGGAATGTCTGGGCTCTGAAAAAAAATGCAAATAAAGACCATAAGTGATTTTTTTTGCTTTCATATCTGCAATTTTTGTATATAAAAAATTTGAAAAAATAAAGATGTCTGATCACTCACGTGCGTGTATGATGTGAGCTTTGCTGGTGTTTGCAAGTGTCCATGCTGTATTGGACATGGTGGTGTGACGATAGGCACATGGAGTAGTGGATCTCGCGGTGGTAGCAGTCTTGATGAGGTCGGTCTGTTGTTGCGTTTCCTCACGGGATGTTGGCTCCATAATGGCTTCTGTGCGGAAACCATTTTGAGAAGAACCTTTGTTGCTGAAGTTGATTTGCCGAAAGAAAATTGCGGATGCCCAGTTTTGGTGTTGGCAATGTCTTCATCTTTCATTGGCGGAACACCATGCGACAACGAGTGTTCTGCTTGCACACGTGCTGCAGCTTGCACATGATCTCGTGTTTTTGGTTTGAGAACATAGACAGGCTCCCAGTCTTGATCTAAGGTTTGTTGATCAACAACTTTAGTCCAGCTTTCAATGTAGCCAGTCCATGCCATTATTAGCTCCATTTTCTACTTGCGTCAACAAACATTTTTTCTTGTTCTCATTAATATACTAGTTAATTAGCAAATAGTTATCTGTATACAAGTAGCGAGCAAAATGTGAAACTGAAAATATGTTTAAACTTTAATGGCATGGGGAGAGGTAAACTGACTTGTTAACAAGGGGAGAGGTAAACTTTAATCGTTTTTTTCTTTTTACCTCACTAGTCTCTACGCTTGTGTGGCGTCGTCGTTTATGCATAGGTCCATGTTGCGGTACACTACTCTCATCACCAATTGTTGATGGTGGTGGGTATCTTGTAGTTTGTCGTACCTCTGGCTTCAAGATGTACACTTGGTCATTCTTTTCCGGGTAATGTTGGGTGTCGATCTGAACAGTCCAGCAGGTAATCTCATCACCTTTTGTGTTACCAGCATTTCCTAGTTCTACGCTTTCTTCCACAGTTGATTTGTTTAGCTGTAATCGCATAACATAAAACATATAGTTAACTGTCGACAGACCGAATGCTAACTAATCATGGACAAACAGTACATTAACATCCAACTTTTTTGTTTTAGATACCACACAATGAGGGGAACAGTTAACTGTTGGCACACTCCAATTCTAACTAAAGGATGTGCAAAAAAGTTTTATCCCAGTCTTCAATTTTTGTTTGATAGCACGGTCAAATAGGGGGGAAACAGTTAACTGCATTAATCAGTGATGGTATGTAGAAGATCATTTTCGGCAGTTACAAAGCAAATCATAGTGGGAATCATTGCTCAGTTAAGCACAGATAATATAGTAGTTATGTAAAGGGAGTATAACAGTTATGTTCATAGTTGATCCAACTGGTCGAGTCATTTAGCAGTTACGCACAGAGAAGATAGCAGTTATGAAATGGGAGTGTAGCAGTTATGTTCATAGTTGATCCAACTGGTCGAGTCATTTAGCAGTTACGCACAGAGAAGATAGCAGTTATGAAAAGGGAGTGTAGCAGTTATGTTCATAGTTGAAGGAAAAAGTACCTGAGCTAAATTAGAGAGAGGAGGTCGTCGTCGTCCAGCAGCTCCACATTGCGTGTGAAAAGCGTCGAGCACGTTCATCTGGGCCAGAGGCAGCTTCCGCTTGTTGCCGGTAGCTTCAGAACGGATGATTGAGAAGTTTTTGAAGCGAGAGAGTTGGGTTGCAAGCGGAATCGTACCAAATCGATCTGTTGAGTTCGTCGGCTTCATCCTCGACGAGGGGCCAACAGCCTTCTCAATTGATTCCATCTGGGGGAGAAATTTGTGCGCCGCTGTAGCCGTGCACTCCCTCGATCTGGCTGCGCTGTCGGTCGCTCGCGCGAGGCGGGGACAAGCTAGAGGCCCCACTACCTCCGTGCACCCCCTCGCGCCACTACCGCTGCGCACCTGCTCGCATCGCTGCCGCCGCGGCTCGCTTGCGCGAGGCAAGGAGAAGCTACAGGTTAATCGGGGCGAAGCCGCCACCTCCGTCGCCTGCTCCCTCGCTCCGGCTGCCGTCGTTGCTCGCTCGCGGGCGCTGTCTACTACCTGTAGCTACCAGTGGTCGGCTGGGTGGTTGGTGGATCGAGATCGGTCAACGATTTTGATTTGTGGCTTCCTAATCCGGGGGGTTCCTAGATAAGCTTATTTAGGAACTCTAGAGGGGGTTCCTAAATAGTCCCACCTATATATATACATATACATATATATATACATATATATACATATACATATATATATATATATATACATA